>NC_048300.1:168439591-168700874 GCF_013100865.1 Trachemys scripta elegans
CGGAGGCACGGGGGCTGCCCAAAGCCGGTAGCGCTGGGGCAGCCCGGCTCTTAAACAGAGCCTAAGAGGAGCAGAGCCTCCAGCTGCGGGGGCTCTGCTCCTCTTCGGCTCTGTGTAACTTATACAGTGTAAGTTACGCAGAGCCGTGGGAGCCCCGGAGGGGAAGTGCCCGGCTGGGGGCACAGAGTCCGGAGGCATAGGGGCTGCCCAAAGCCCGAGCGCTACCGGCTTCACGGTTTGCTGGGCAGCCTCCAGACCCTGCGCCCCTTGCTGGGCGCTTCCCCTCCCGGGCTCCAGCTGCGCTGGGGAAGCGCCGGCTGGGGGCACAGGGTCTGGGGGCTGCCCGGGAAACCGTGATGCTGGTAGCACTGGGACAGCCCTTTCCCCCTGGCTGGGAGTGGGAGGGAGGAGGGGGCGGAGTTAGGGTGGGGGAAGGGGCGGAGTTGGGGTGGGGCTAGGGGTGGGGAAAGGGGCGGGGCCATGGCCCGTGGAGGGTCCTCTTTTTTTATTTATGAGATATGGTAACCCTACTCCTGCCTAACACAGGCCATAGAACCTGACCCAATGATTCCCCTGCCAAGCCCATAACTTCTGTTTAGGTACAGCATATCTTTACTGGATTTATGTAACAATTCATATTTTCCAAAGGACCCTGAAAGATCCATTTCTATCTTTCCACTACGGCCTTTTGCCTTGCAGCTTTGGTCAGAGCTAAGCCCTTTCCTTTCACCCAAATGGATTGTTTTGGGAGTGGAATTAGTAGGAAACCAACTTCTATAAGCAGAAGGCGGTAGAACTGTGACATAGTCTCTGCAGGGAGGAGGGGAAGCTTCTGGAATCAAGCCCAGAAAAGAAAAGCCCTGAGTTGGGAGACTTCTTACATGCTCCTACTTGGATGAAGGTGGAAGAGTAAGAAAGGGTTGAGGGGGGAAGCCTGGACCAAGAGACTGGAGCAGGTATTGTTTTGGGAGTTCCACTCTTCAGGAGGCAGGCAGAGACATGGGGAAACTCAGTCCAGAGAGACTCATTAAGCTAAAGACCAAAGAAGTGAGACATCTGCAGCACAGATAACCCCTTAAGACTTTAGGATCCTGATATAGGAAGAACTCTCCTAACTCAAGGGCACAGTGCCTCTAGAGGAGCAGCTGGGCCTGCAAGCTTTAATATAACAGGTGAGTTTTAATTGTTATTAAGCTTGCACCAATATTACACTATAAAAATATATCAATCTTTTTCTAAAAATCATGGGGAAATATGTGCATATACACCTCTACCCCGATATAAAGCAACCCGATATAACACGAATTCGGATATAATGCGGTAAAGCAGCACTTCGGGGGGGGCGGGGCTGCATGCTCCGGCAGATCAAAGCAAGTTCGATATAACGCGGTTTCACCTATAACGCGGTAAGATTTTTTGGCTCCCGAGGACAGCGTTATATTGGGGTAGAGGTGTATACACACAGTGGTCACCATTAAAGAGTTCTAATTTTACCTGTGGTTATATAGCATTACTGTAATATTTGAAATATTCTTTACACTTTATCTAGGGAACACAGTGAATACTCTGGTAATACTGTTTAGTTACAAAGACAACTGAAAAGATTTTTGAGGGTAACTACCATGAAACACACACACGTACCCCATGTATGTACATTTGTGATATCGATGTGATCAATTGAAAAGTCGCTTGAGAAACAAATTTTATCACATAGTTCTGTACTGTTGGTGCAATTACCCACAAATACATTATTTTGAGGAACTAAAGGCTAAAGACGTGCTTCTTTGACAAACTAGGTCTTGTTGCTACTAACATTTTTGAACCTGAATTTCTCATTCTAGTCATGAGCTTTTCAATATTTTAGTCCATCCTAATTATTTCATTAATCTATGAAGGATTTCACTTCATTTGGAACGTGGTGTCTGCTCAGCCACTACAGTTATTCTAGCCCAGGAGGGATATTAACATATTGACTCTCTGGCATCTCCATGTTGAGGGTTTATTCCTTTCTTATAGATAAGAAATCTTGATATTGACTAAACTATAAAAGAGATTGTCAGATTCATGGCAGACTGAGGCAACCATTCTAGAAAGCCACTTTTCCTTCCCCCTCCTAACTGTGTGTGTGCGCGCATGTATGTATATATGGATGCATGCATGTGCACTCACTCATTCTCTCTCTCTGGGCTTGTATGTCATTTGGCAGCCTAATGTTGTCAAGACAATTAAAAAAAATAAATAATTATCACATCTCTCCTTTTCATCCTTTAGAAGGGTTTTTCAAAAGCAGCCACTTTCATTTCAGTCCTCAAAGGACTTTAATTTTTCCTTTTAATTGTTGTACGTGGGTGGGTGTGTTTGGTTCAGCTAAGAACAAAAATTCTCTCTAAAGTAACGATTTACACGTTTGCAACTGGCCATCCACATATTCATTCTCAGCTTAGAAAGAGCTTTCACACACTTGACAGCAGCCCAGCCTTGCCTGAAACAGAGACAGACTTTTCTGTTGAATTCTGTGCTCGGGGATCTTAAATGAAGCTCATCCCAGTTTGTATTTGGCAGTGACTTAGGATCTAGTTCACTACTAAATGCTGTTGTAACTGTGACAAGTATAGTTATATATTGTAGCTGTATGGCTTCACCCTCAATACACTGCACACACAATTGAGGAAAAAAGCCCTTTCTCCCAAAGAAGGGGAATACTTGTCAGAGCAAATACTTCTGAACAGTAAATAATTACAAGAATATTATTTAGCACTTATACAGCGCTTCTCATCCAAAGTGCTTAACAAAAGCAGATAACTAAAACACAGGGTTAATTATGGTTAAGTATTATTAGCCCCATCTTACAGTGAAGGATAGTGAACTACAGAACAGTTATGTCCTTTGTCCGAGGTCAGGCAGCCAGTAAGAGCTTTAAGACAGCACAAGCTTCCCGAGTCCCAGTACGGTGCCATGCTGCCATTTTGTTTTTGATTCTTCCAAATTTAAGCATGAGAAAATGCATTAGCCCCACTGTGTCAAGATAACTATTATGTGAAAGTTGTATAAGATATTATTCATTAGTCCAGAAATATTCTATGAATGCAATAGCTTAGAAATAAACCATATAGCTGGAGTAATGAGCAAGTACTGCCATAATGAAGCAGCTAAATCTCCATATTTCAGTAAAAAAGTAAATTTCACAACAGGAGGATGTTGACTATTTGACTGCTTCTAATACACCTCATACACCACAGGTACTATGTAATAATGATAATGGGATTTACACATGTAAATAATGTGTAAAAGAGACACCTAGATGATTTTACACTTGTTAGTCTGTTACTGTGTGCAAATGTGTATGCCTTGGCATGTGGGAGCTATATGGTATATCTCATTCCTTCTGAAATACCACGATTTAGTGAAATGGCTGAAATAACTCTTAATAGGGGGAAAGTGAAACATATTTTGAAATAGATACACAGAGGGCACATTCCCAACTTGGTACTTGGGGGAGTCAAACCCACATCTGCTATTAATCTGATCAATGCTGCTTGGCTAGAGCATGGAAGTAAGAATTAAGAATTCATACCTTAGACTTTGCTTGATCCCAGATGATTTAAACTTTCAAACCTGCAAGCCCTCTACATATGGAATTGAAATAGAGAATAGGAAAGAAATCAGTGATTTTTTTTTTCTGGGGCAGATTCTATATTCTATTTTCAGCATGAATGGTGTGTCTTGGTGAATCAGCATGAGTGGCATCAGAGAATCAGTATCAGTGTTTTAGTGAATCTGATCTTTAATGTTAGATCTTTAATGTCACTGAAAGGTCAATAGTTGGAATTGAATTCAGCTAGTTATGAATGGTATAACAAGTCTGGATAAACCTGGTTTTCCTTCGTAAGGAATAAAGGAATTATTGGACAACAAAGCCCTCTAGACCAAACAAGCCTGCCTCCTTTAGGTTTATCGCTGCTCTGCCTCCCTGATTTGTTCTACCCTTTACAATTCCCTCTGTTTCCATATTTTATATATAAAATTTCCAAATGATAATCAAAGTTCTGCTCTCCATTACTCTAATTCAGTTCTCCCATTATGCTTTGGATCAAGAAAAGGTTTGTCCAGGTTTATAAACCCATAGAAGAGACCAATTCACAGAAGACAGAAACAAGAACAGTGATTTGGCTTCACTGCTTTCAGTGGGGTTGAATTTGTTCACTGATATTGCAAAAGCAGGGATAGGGTACTTAAATAGTAAGAGACATATTCTGCTCTCACTTGCACTTTGGGCAACCTCATGCAAGTCAGGAGGGTTAAACAAAGTTTTAATCAGGGTAGAATTTGGCCCAAAGTGTGTTAGGAATCAAAAACTGTAATCAACTTTTGTTTACACATAGCTTCAAAAATCACTTATTCCATGAAGCTGATCAGTGTCAGTTCAGTACTCAAATATATTTGTTTAAATTTAGAAGCAACGTTGAAGGGAAGAAGAGGAAAGCTGTACCACTTGGTGATAAAATCTATCTTTTGGTAGCCAGTGCTTTATTTGTCTGGAATGCATAATTATTTTCTTTTTACACTGTAAGCGCTTTGGTTCTGTCTAGCCATGTGCTTTCTGTCACTGCCCAACAAGCAACACTACTTGAGATCGGGGTGTCAAACTTATGGCCCATGGGCTGGATCTGGCCCTCAGAACCCTTTCCTGTAGCTCACACCTTCCTCTGAAATTTACAAAAGGCGGCAGGAGGTTACAGATGCATTAACTTTTTTTTAAAAAAGTCTTTGTCTTTAAATTCCACATTTCACTTTGCTAGCTGAGCAACTTTTCACTCCCAGCCCATGGACTCTGACTGAATGGGTAATTGGGCTCTCACCACAGAATGAATTTGACAACCATGCTTAAGATGATGTGTTAATGAACAATTACGGAACCTGTACTCTTCCATTCTAGTTCACTACTTGGGTTGCTGGCATGAGCACCCTGTCAGAGTGAGAAGCAAATATGTTCTTTTCAAAATTTAACAACAAATACAAATACAAAAAATAGACTGCAATACAAGGCCCCAAATCTTAGGCTAACAGGGAGATCCAGCCAATAGATTAAGAATTCTGCCCTTCCATTTTACAGACTTCAAGATCCGCTCCCCTGAATATGGACACCATCCCAAGTTTCCTCTGTAGCAAAGGTGTATGGGGAGAAATATCACAAAGAGATTAGTGAGTAGGAATTAAGGTGCCCCTTCCTCTCCCAGTTTCTCCAGGATTTTCTCAGCCACAGAGAGCTTGGCAGATAACTTAAAAAATTAATCATAAAGTCAACAAATTTCAGATTTTCTTGTTCACAAGATCTGTGCAAGAAGATAATGTTTTTCTAGGACTGATTATTTGTTATTATCTGAAGAAAAAAGTTCTGCGAATAATTCTCTCTCTGTAGGTTGTTCATGAAGATACCGCAGGAGCCGAGCTCCGCTTCATTTTGGGCACAAGGACTTCAGCATCTTTCACCTATTTGCTCTTTTGATTAGGGGAGGCTTGACTATCCAAACCCCCAAGGGACATGACTCTCTTTCAGATATTCAGTGTTCTTCTGTATTACTACAGATTCTACATCCTGGACCTTTCTGCTTCTGATCATTTTCAAAAAGAAATTTGGGTTTCCTCCTCAACTATTGTTTGTTTTTAAACACTGATTTAATTTTTAAAAAATAACTGAAAATGTTACTCAGGACTAGATCTTGATCTCACTTATGCTGATGTAAATCCGGAATAACTGCATGGACTTCACTTGAATTCTCTTGGATTTACCTCAGTTTATATCCATCAGTAGATGTGAGATCAGTATCAATCTGTTGGGTTCCGTTACTAGCAATATTTTTGTAAGGAAAGAAAAGAAAGGAATAACTAGGAATGTAGTGTTTCTGTCAGTGTCGAGGGCAACAGAATTAACGTTATGCACCACTCTATCTTAGTTGTATGTGTGTTGACTTCATATGTGGGCTTCTGCAAAACGTAATATGTAGCTTAGATCTTGTCTGCTTATTGTCTTGGGACCAAACCCGCTCTTATATATGTTTTAATACAAATATTTGTCAGATCATAGTGAAATCCTTTGAAAAAGCAGGCCTGCATTCTGGCTGGTAAGACGCTAACGTCATGCAATTTGAAATGCACTCGGGGTGGGAGGAAATTTGTCTGCCCACCTTGTCAACTGATCTGATATAGATAGAAAATGGGGGTTTTCAAGCGGAGCAAGCCCTCTGGTCTCCCTTTCCATCTCCCACTCCCAAGAGGTGCAGGTCTTTCACTGAAAAGCACTGGTGGAAGTGCTTTCACATGCTTCTTATTTCCATCAACTAGCAAGGCTGGCCATTAGGGAGCCAAACATAGCCCACAATATTTCAGCTCAGAGCCAGAATAAGTTACTTGACTCTTCCACACATCTGACAGATGTGTGTGTTTGGATCATGGAAGAAGGTCTAACATGCCCCTTACCTGGCTAAACTTCTCTTTCCCCCTGTATAATGAGAGCCAGGAGCAACATATAGAGGTATCATTCCTCAGCTTTGTGGTCTCCAAGGAAGGCTGTGCTATCACATATGGATGCAATACATGATAACCATCTCTTTTTTTTTATAATTTGTGAGACATTTGGGTGTCTTGCAGTGGCACCGATAATTTCAGAATCTGGCTTTTTTTTTTTTTAAACCATTTACCACGTTCTGTCTGACCAATTCAGGACAGATTTCCTACTCCTTTAGCAAGACAGTACACACAAAGACTGTAATACTGTTGTTAGTGTTATGTTACAAATGCAAAACCCGTGGCTGAAACTGCAGGCTCCAAATTGCTCGGCCAACATCTGTTTGAACAGAAAATACAACACAGAATATTTGTCACCATTTCTTCTAACTTATTTGTGACTGTAGCAATCGCATCAAAATCCAAATGTATTTCAGCACTTTGCATATAGGGTGGCAGCACGTGTATCGACTCTCAGTGACACGGATGTTATATCACAAACTGATTATTTTGGCTGTGGCATGCTTCAGTGGATCATCCTGAAAGTATGCAGTGTAGTTGTAGCCATGTCAGTCCTAGGATATCAGACACACAAAGTAAGGGAGGTAATATCTTTTACTGGACCAACTTCTGTTGGTGAGAGAGACAAGCTTTCAAGCTCTATGTGGCTCAAAAGCTGCTCTCTCTCACCAATAGAAGTTGGTGTAATAAAAGATATTACTTCATTGTGAAAGTACCATGTCTTTCTTTTCAACAAGACTTTTCCCACATCACATAACACATATCACTCCTCTCTTACATGTTGATATCCATTCAGTTTTGATCTCACAAAAGAGGAATAAATGAGGAATAAAAAAAGGAATAATTTTAGTTTATATCAATAATCAGTACTGAATTATCCTTGGATGATTTACTGCATGAAGAATATTGTTCATATTACATCTGTCACGTGTGAAAAAGCTATATCTATATATACAAATGCTATATGATCGAGCCAATGGCTCCTCAATCATCCAGAAAGTGTCACAAATCCACACAATGTCCCTGAAAGCTAGATTTTATGTTTAGCTCTCTGAATTAGCTGAAAGATGTACAAAGTCACAAGTCGGCAAGATCTCCCTATTGTCTATGCCTCTGAGGAGGCTCCTCTGCATTGTTTATTCCAGCAAATATATAAGACAACTTTCACTCATGAAATGTGGCACAGCTCTATTTGGTTGCAACAGGAGCATGTAAATAATTGATGTAAAGGGCTGAAATCTCCCAATTTGGGGACATCACACCCTTTTCCTGGCATCTTCTATTACCGGCATATTAGGCTGGTATCATTGTCCTAATGTGCCTTTGAGAGCACAAAAGTAATCCAGGATGCTACCTTTTTGAGTGCAGACTGTAGCCAGCATCTCAAATGAAGAGGCTTTTCCATTTTCAGGGGCTAGGCACGCATGGATGTCAGTTCAGAATGGAGCCCCTTTCATGCAGAATAACTCTTCCTGTTGGTATACTGTGGTATGAGCCCCTGGTTCTACTTATCTATTCCAAATGTATGCTATAATTAGATATAAATTGTAAATCCCAAAGAGTCAGTGTAGTGGGGCGGATTGGCCACCCCCAGACCCGGAGGGGGAGGAGCTCCTCATTGAACACTGGTGGGTGGAGCCACGTCACACTCAACCTCCCGCCGGAAGTCAGTGGGTGAGACTGGAAGTATAAAAGGTGGGCTACCCATATTTTATTATGCAGTAAGTCTGTAAATAGTGAGTATACATATAACTGTAAAGGGTCAGCAAGGATTCTCCATCACGGCAATTTTAAAATCAAGATTGGATTGTTTTTCTAAAAGATATGTTCTAGGAATTATTTTGGTCCGTGTTACACAAGAATTCAGACTAGATTATCACAATGGTCCCTTCTAGTCTTGGAATCTATGAATGGTAGCTGTCTTTGGAAACCTTCACTTGCGGCGACATGAGAAAGAAAGAAGAAGCAACAAACAGGCACCAGTCTTGCAGACACAGAAGTGGCCAGGTATATATGCATTCTGTTTCATATCAAGGATCTGGAGTGAGTCCTGTGGCCAGCAAAGATTCCCCCGTACCATAGTCCAAGACTGAGCCAAGCTGAGGCCTTGGCAGGCACAAAGGAGACAAAGAAGCAGCTACATCTTTCTGGACAGTACAGCAAGCTCTTGTTGTTTGGGGAGGCTGTTTTTCAGCATGGCACAGTACCGTGGCACTGTGAATGAGCTCTGGATTACAAGAGCTCTGGCTGTCCATGTGTTCCTCTCACTACACTGCTGCTAGGGGCACATAGGGCAGTTGGTGGGCAGAAGAAGATTAAGCAGGCCAATTCTTTGCTGGATCACCATTGATCTTCTCCCATTGGTCCTGCTATTGCTATTCTCTTTCTCTTCTGCCTCAGACTCCCACAAGGGAAACTGGTCAAGGACGTGTGTGACTTGAAACTGGAATTTAGGGCATCCAAAGCAAGGGATGCAAATTTGAGGCTAAGGGCATAAGAGTTATTATTGCTGCTATTGTTATGATGTGGCAGCAGATAAGCCAGCCTGTTTCCTACCAGGACCCTACAGTACGCCCACAGCATTATGGCTTGTACACTATGATTACAAAGGGAATAAAATGCAAAGTATGCAAACACAAGCAGTAAGACAGCCAGATTCCATGTGAATGCACTCAGGAAGCAAGCCTCTATAAGCTCGCCTAATCAAAGTACAGATAAATCTAGTGATAGGCAAACCACAAAAGGCTCAGTATTCAAATACTCATCTGAACCTATAAGAAACCCAGCTACACCATGCTTCCATTTGTACCCCCCATACCTGTGTAGTCTTCACATACTACAAGCACACACCTATAAAAGCATTTCTTTCCATAGAGACTGAAGGATGAAACAGGCAAACCTCTTAGTTTTTAGACCATATCCTATTATTCAGGTCAGGTAGATATTGTCTTTAGAATGGCCTGGTGCAGAGATTGTGTTACATTTAATTCTGAGAGGTAGAATGCTGAATACTGCACAGAGCCTTATTCTTAATGTGCACCCACAGGCAAAATTCCATGTGGGTGGATGAAAAGCAAACAGTCTTACGCAACTCCCAGACTACATGACGTTCACACAGAATCCTTTGTGAGCAAAAGCATGGACTCTAAATTCACTCTTGAGTCATCTTTCCAACTCGCATCAAGACCTTGCTTATTGGATTTGTGCTATGAACTTCTATCCACTCAGGGTATTGCTCAGCCCAAGAAATATATTTCACCTGTGCTTTTGGCAAGATTCAATTCTAAGCTGGTACCTGACAGAGCAGATCAGCATATTAACACATGAACCCTGTCTGCACTATGGCATGATTTGTAGCCTCTGTCAGGCAGCCAGTTTCGTGGTTGGTCTGTTGTTCTAGATAAAAGGTGCTGCTCTTCGGGGTGGGGAGAAGGGGAGGATTACTCTCTGAGAGGAAGTGCAAAGCTCTCCAGACTGAGATTTTAAGAGATACAGCAGGACAATTTTTAGAACCAGTTACAAACACAACCCCTGTTAAAAGATAGAGGGTTCACTCATACCCAAACTGTCAATTAGATCCTTCAGTGTTTTTGACAACATTTTTATTCTCTAGTCAATTGCATGCCTCTAAATTTCCCGATTTCTCTTTTACTAGCTCTTTTGCATTTCTTTATCTTTCCCTTTACTCTGTATACTGCATACAATATATTCTCTCGTACATGTACTTCAGATTAAATATATAGTTATGTGTCTGAAAGGGAATCTTTGTTAAAACAGGCCTGATCATTTTTCAAAGATCCGTTGCCCCATTAAATGCCATTTTATTCTAATAAAATGCTACGTGCTTATCCAATATTTATAAATCTCCTAGCAGCTAGATCTCAAATATGTACAAATTGAAATTCAGCTTTAAGAAAAATAGCCATTACTTTCAAGATAGGAATCATAATACAACAGAAATGACAGTGAAACATATTATATATGTGGAGTTAAATGTATTTCCAGCTAATATTGTTAAGATAGTATCCTGACCCATGAATTACTAAAAAATCAGCTTAGTGCTGCTATAAGCTTCAAGTATTTCAAAACTAGAAGAGACCATGCTACTTGTGTCTAGGGAACATTATTACTCTTTCTGCTCCAAAACTATTTTGGGTCTGATCTTTTATCCCTTGGGCACTCAAAACTTACATTGATTTCATTGGGAGTTTTGGACATATAGAGAATGAAATAACATAATATATGGCTCTGGATTTTGCAATCATAATAAGTAAATAAAAGAAAGTAATAGTAATACCCATATGCTATTTGTTTATTGGGGGACATGGAGAGGCAATTATATTGTACTTGGCCAATGGCAAATGTCTAGAGACTTTCCTTAATATGAAACATTTGTAATACATAAGTGTCTGGCTTATGACTTTATGTTGGATGACTGACTTCCTTTTATGTCACCTAAACTCCCCTGCATTCACTTGTCATAGCACCTTCTAGTGATGTCTGTTCTGGCCAACAGAAGTTTCCCCTTCTGTTGAACAGAGGCTATAAAAAACATATGGGCTTCAGGGCCAGGCCCTCTGCTGGTGTCAATTGGCACAATTCAATTGAAGTATACTGAAGTCGATGGAGCTAAGCTGATTTACACCAGCTAAAGATCTGGCGGGAGGCTAGAAAATGTTCTCGCTCTCTATTGAAATATTGCATCTACTGAAATGATGGATTATTTTCTTTTCTTAAGTTGCAAAAGGCAGGGAAATGGGTTCTATAAAGAAAATGCAGGCCTTGGTAAGAAAAGGTACCAGGCTGCTGTCAGACAAAGCAATGAGTATGAAAATATTACGACCACAACACATAGTGGACACTCCATTATTTGTTTTTCCCATTTTAATTACTTTCTTCTAAATTATTCACTTCTTTGACCTGAATTTATCCCCTTTACCCCTCTCTGCTTTACAGTCATTTAGCAAGGCACCAGTCTTCTACCCAGAAGAGCAGTCTCTTTCAGTCTCTACTTTTCTCTCATTCCCTTCTTTTTCTATGCAGAATTGACAGCTGATCCAAGCAACAATAAGTGAAGGGTGACCCATGTCCATTTCATCTAGTAACTTTCAGAGAATGCTAGTCTGATTCTATTAAAATCTATCTACAGAGTCTAATTCTGGCACTCTTATTCACATTAGGTCAGATAGTCGAGTACTTTATGGCTTCTTTGTGCCAATACAGGTCAAAAGCCACCAAAGCAGACTTAACCAGTCAACTAAGGACTTCTCATATGTAGGAGAATGCCTTGGTGGAATAGATTTGCCATACAGGTGCTTACTCCACTTCCATGTTAAACTTCTGGCCACCAGAAGAGGAATCATGGCTGAGGCAACCCTATGTCCTGGTGAACCATGGGAGTATGGAATGGCTCTTTGGAGTTATGGACAATTAGCATAAACTAGAGCAGCCCTGGGGTTGCTCACAATTACTTCAGGGACCAGATCATCTCTTCGATAGGGGAATACAACTTAGCTTAAAGCCACTTTTGCATACAGCCCTCTTGAGCTGCACTGAGCACAGCACAGAACAGTTCAGAGTAATATTTACCTATTCAAGCGGTTCCATTCTTTCAAAGAGACTACTCATGTAGTGAGATACTCTGCATAAAGATAAATTCTGTCTCTAAATGAATATGTATTTATGTATTCACAAGCAGTATACTTGCATATAGATAGATAAATGCTTTCAAATGTATTGTGTATTTACACATGTACTTACATTGAGACATTGTGGGCTTGATTCTCCTGTCCTTAGCACTAATGTAAATCAAGAATAACTAAACTGAAACCATTGCTGTTACACTGATATAAAGCTGGTGTGAGATATGTACCTATAAGGCCTAATTCTTCTCTCTGTTTCAGGATTGCAAGCCAAATGTGGACTCAATGGCAGACCAATATTATAATAAATATAAATAAGCACAGCATCAGGGTTCTTCCATGACTGGCTAATGTTTGCAAGACCTGGGCCTGTGAAGCCTTTGAAGTTCAACAAGCCTGGGCCTGGGCCTTCTCCTCCACAAAATTTCTATATAGTCCTTGTGCCATTTCCAAGTCCTTTCTCTTGTCTCCAGAATGCCACCAACTATTGTTTCCCCTGCCGCCAAGTTCCCAACCAAAGCAGTTTGCTGGTGCCCCACAGCCTTTACCACCTTCTCAGCTCATGCTAATAATGTTACATTATTTAAAAATGGGCGGTGGGGGAAATCTTCTGAGGTAGGGCTTATGTCAGACCTGTTAACTCTAACTCCCATGAGCCAAAAAGGCAAGTTTCAATCACAATTCACTTAATTCATATTTGTGCTGCCCTGAAAATGTGTTTCAATAAAGGATGCTGTGGTTGGTGTATTTCCCTTTGATTGCCTAGCTATTAGAATAAGCTCTACTCTAGACAGCTGCAGGGTCTGCAGGATGCTTTGCAGAAACTTTGGACTGTGAGGTCCACAAAGAGCTTCGTGTTCATGACCTCGGGTAGGTTTTTTTTTTTTTTTTTTCTAGCTAGGAAGAAAGTTAGTCTTTTTACAGTGAAAACTGCATTCCCACTTTCTATTTTGTTTCTTATTCAGATATGATTCCCATTTAAATGAGTCAGTATTCATTTCCCCCAAAATGTGCTTTGAGTGATATTTGGGATATATTTTTACTTAGAGCCCTGCTCAATTAAAAAAAAAATGCTTTTATACAGCGTCCTTCATACAAAGAACCAAAGATAACCCCTTTAAAAGAAAAGTAGACTGGAGAGAGATAACATTATTGGCCTCAGCAACCCTGTGAAACTCCAAAAGGGTAGGAGACACATAGAAATAGAGTAGAGGGAAGGAAAGATGAAATGTAAAGCATTCTGGCACACACAATACATAGAGGGGGGGATGGAGGGCTGTGGTAATGAGGAAAGGGTTAAATGAGCAACATTTACAATCAGCCATAGGCTGAAGTAATGAATAGAAAGTCAAGATTGGAAGAGGAAGTGACTCAGTGGCTGAAAAGGAGGAAGCAAGGAGACAATTCTGGATAGAGAGGGGTAGCACAAGTGAGTTGTGGAAAGCCACAAGAAGAGGACAGAGAAGAGACGGAGGATGAAGATGCTGAGCAAATGGTCAGGAAAGTAGGTGAACAGAATGTCAGAGATGTACAGAAGAGCAGGTACAGAAAGTTTGGGAAAAGGAGACAATCTAAACTGGATTTGGAGAGAGATTAGCTGGATAAGCCAATGAAGGTGATAGAGGACAAGTGAGATGGTCTTGCTTCCTGGAACAAGAGAACATAGCAGTCTAGATATCTAGACAATGCTCATATATTCAGCTGAATTAATAATGATGCTTTTAATCAGTTAGACTTAGCCAAAATGTATATGCCACTTCAGAGCGAGCCATAGAAGCCAGGCCCTGATCTGGGGTTCCTGGAGTCAGCTTGGAGACAGTGTATATTCCTCTTGGACACTTTTAGGAATCAATGTAAGTGACCAGCCTCTCTCATTGTGGAGACAGCTTTTAAATGTAAACTGGTTCCTAAGGGGGGATATTATAGAGGTCTATAAAATCATGAGTGGTATAGAGAAAGTAAATAAGTAGTGTTATTTACTCATTCTCATAATACAAGAACAAGGGGCCACCAAATGAAATTAATAGGTAGCAGGTTTAAAACAAACACAAGAAAATATTTTTTTCACGCAATGCACTGTCAACCTCTGGAACTCTTTGCCAGAGGGTGTTGTGAAGGCCAATACTATAATGGGGTTCAAAAGGGAGCTAGATAGATTCATGGAAGATAGGTCCATCAATGGCTATTAGCCAGGATGGGAAGAAATGGTGTCCCTAGCCTCTGATTGCCAGAAGCTGGGATTGGGTGGCAGGGCATGGATCACTTGATGATAACCTGTATGTTCATTTCCTTTGAGGCACCTGCCAGAGGACAGGATACTGGGGTTGATGGACCTTTGGTCTGACCCAGTATGGCCGTTCTTATATTCTTGTTTGTCACAGCCACAGGAGTATTTTACCTGTTATTTGTGGTCCCCAATGCAGCCCATGCAGCGCCAGTCTTTACAGCACTTGAATCCTACACTTCCTTAATAACGATTTGTGGCTGTGAGGGAATTGGGGGTCTTCCTGGGTCAACATTTGAGTGCCAGAACCACCTCAAGTGCCCTTCTGCTGACAGCCACCTGTGCAGACAAGGTGATCTCTGGATAACACTTCAAAAATATGGGTTTCTAGTGACCTCAGAGACGCGTGATTCCCTAATAATTGAAGTGCTCAGACTAATAGCCTCATTGGTTTAAGACATAAGGGAGCTGAAGGCAGGACTCTATCAGTGAGAATGGGTTCTTAATTTAAAGTTGCCTTTCCCTTTGGTTAGGAAATCCCAGATTTGTTGACCATGTGAAGGATGAGTGAATGGGAGAGACTGAGAGATCTCTGAATTTCAGGGAGGGGGGAGGAAGAGGGAGAACTGGGCAGAATCTGGACATCATCTGATTTGTAGTGGAGTTTTACTGCTATTGGTCATGCACCCAGAATATTGAATGAATGCATTTTAACTAAATGAAAGAAATAAACCTCTCTGATGAAGTGTGAATTTGAATAGGCAATAAGTATTCCTACCGGGTAGGTATCCAGCATAAATATATCAGATGGGGCTTATTAACTACAGTAGCCTTCCTCCTATTACCTAACTTTATACTCAGGAAAAATAATTATATTTAAAATATTTTGTTTATTTTTTAAGTTAGCACCCCACAGACATTAAGAGGAGTTGGCTGCACCCTAAAATTTACAAGTTGATAAAGTAGCCACTTACACTGAAGTGTTTCTCTCCTCTTACCCCCTAGAACCTGTACAATGATTTGATTTTTTTGAAATTAGGATATTTTGAAGCTGTTCTTATTAAAACAAAACAACAAAAAAGCAACCAAAGTTAATGGGAGCTATGGGTGCTCAGCACTTCTGAAAATCAGGCCCGAGGTATCTCTGCTGTGCCACACAAAAAACGGAAACACCATAAACTAGTGGACACTTTGTAACTGTGCTTTTAAAAGCCAGTTTTAATGCAGAAGAACACATCAGCTTCTTTGCTGCATGATAACATAGCATAGCTGGATTTCAGCTGCATTTTTTTCAGTATCCTCCAGGTTTGTGACTACCCAGTAGGACATACTTTGTCATCTGCTACTGCTACCCTGGACCAAATAGGATCAAACTTTTAATAAAGGGCAGGCCAAAGATCAAAATGTCAGGGCCAGTGTGCACACATTAGGGCCCCCAGTTCAGCAAAGCACTGAAACACATGCTTACATCCCACCGAAACCCTGGGCTGATTCAGGGCCCAGAAAATTAACTGAGTATACAAACCGGTATTTACACATGTAGCTGCTATATTTGTATACAAACTTAAACATAATAACCTCTTTAAAAAAAATGGCCCGATAGCTGTGCATATGTGTATTCAGTAGTTTATTCGTCCAATTTAATCTTACATTTTTGTATTCCTTTTCTAAATGCTGAATTAAGCATTCTTGAATTTGTATTGTTTTCTGTCCCTTTGTGCGTTCAGGAAGAACTCAGCATATTTTTCTCATGTTAGGTTTAACATACCTCCCATTTGTCTAACCATTACTGTAGGTTTTTAACTATCCTGTTATCACCTTTCCATTCATTTTGTTTTCATAAAGTGAATTTCATTTTCATGAAAGGTACTGGATCGAGAGCATTGTTAACTCAATATTCAGTACACATTCTGTTAAACCTCTGTACTTCATGTGTATTCATATCACCTCTATGACTGAGAGGGAAATCCATTCTTCGTGCCTTTTCAATCCTTGGCTTCTCTACTGAAACTACCAACAAGGGTGCCAATTAATGCTAATTGAGGTGGTGGATTTTGTGATATAGCTTCCTATCTAGTAGAAATTGTACAGACACCATCAATTCATTTCACATAAGACACCAAACAATTAGCAAATGGTAACTTCCAGTCACTCTGACACAGATACCTAGACTGGATTTGATTTAGGCATGGTAGAACTTTGCACCAAATCTGCAAACTTTTTTAGTTTGCGTAAGCACTTGAATATTTGAATTTGCAGCCAAACTATCTACCCTTATGAAAAAGAAGTGTAGAATTTAATAGCTGTCTACAACATTCCATAGAAGGGGAACACTTCTATTAAATAAATTTCAAAATAAATTTCTGTCGTTTAAAAAAAAGGAACAGAAACACAATTCTCTATCAAATCAATAGACTGCTAGAGTATGTTCTATAGGTTTTTAGAGCAATTTTCATAAAATCACATTGGTCTCTTCCTTTATTCAATTTAATAAGCATTTTCCATAGGGTGAAATATCCAAACCTCTTGAATTATGCAAGAAATCTGATGAGACCTTTCCTCACAAGATAACCATTCCTTTCTTCTTCTAGTTGGTCCAGAAATATCATACAATCTGTAGTCTGTCTCTCTCGTATTTTGTCAGATCATTTCTGATTTCAAATGCAACCAAGGCATGCAGAAGGAAATTAATTTTATATTTTTAAATTAACCTAATCTCAAGAAAGATTGAGTTTTGGACAAACACTTGTATTGGTTCTTGTTTTATCAGAGCTGCTTCACCAATCCCTAATTTGAACCAGAACTTAAAAGTGAAAAGCTGCCATCCAGTTTCCAATCATCCAAATTCTCCAGACTTTCAAATTTTTACCTTTAAAAAAAAAAAAAAAGTTGAGTGCAATAATTGTAAATGTAATGGCTGCGAGGTGGAAATAGAAACATGCCTCATTTGCAATTGTCACTATTTCTCCCTTGTTATACATGTCCTCCCTGTCTTGTTGCTGCCACAAAATTTCAATAGCCAAATTTCTTTCTCTCTGTCTTTCTCTCGACTCAAAAGCAATGCCAAAGTGTAAAGTAATCTGTACACCATACAGAATGCATACTTGAACTTCCTCACTGAAAATCCATATTGTGTTTCCTGTTGGTTGTAGTCCATGTTATAAACATCATATGATGCTAAAATTATTCAGTTTATAACAAAAATATTTTTGTTACCTCTATTCAAGACATACAGATCACCTACTACTTCAAAAGGGGGGGAAATGTACAATTTTCAGTAATTTAAGGTATTTTAAATAAGTACACATTTTTAATAGTCTTGCTAGTAACTTTAGCTGTATCTGTTACAAGCTTAACTGTGAGACTCTTGACATTGACCCCATTATGCATCCTTGCCTTTGGCTTAGGAAGAATGACTCAGGTCACAACCATTTATCTCCCACTAGAATTCAGACCACTTGGGATAATTGCTCCAGACAGCCATGATTCTCTACTACATAACAGAAAGGAACAGTATTCCTTTAAAGACTTGTTCCCCTTTTTTATACCAGAAGACGACCTGGCTTATACTAATGCTGATAGTCTCTATACAGTACTTCATTTTTATGGCACTTTAATATTATCTTCAGAAATATTTTTCCTTGCTGTGTCTTTTATACAGTAGCAAAGTTACACCAACCACATCAGCCTCTGCAATGCTCCTACAATAGCATCTGTTTGCCTGGGTCAGGAAGATTAAATTAATTAGATTCTGGTCTCCTTCACAAAATAAACTCTTGGCAGGTAATCCTGGCATGCTAGAAATTGCAAAGGACAATGCTAGTTTAATGGAATTTACATTTCTTTCATAGAGAAAAACATGTTTGATAGGACATGAATCTGTACTTTCTAGGTTGAAAAATAATTTCAATCTTGCTTAATATAGTTTTTACTAAAATTAGAAAGAAACTGAGATTACAGTGTTATGCTAATGTGGGCCCTTTATATATAGATTAGATGGACAACCACCTAAAATTGTTACATGTTTGAAAGTAAGGCTTATTATTACAGACACACCATTAAATTTGGAAGGGAAGAAATTAAAGAAGCTCAGGTCTGGGATATGTTTCAGATCATAGCTACAAAATTTGGCAAACCTGAACCCCATCCTCATCTGCAACATCAAAACCAAGGCAATGTAAACACCTTTGGATTACAATGCCAGCCCAGAGGAGCCTACACTCTGGAAACCAATTCCTAGAGTGGAGGAGAGGGATGGAGCACCAATCCAACCATCTGCCAAAGTGAATTTCCATTGATTAGTTACTTAAATTATTCACTGCAAATAAATTTTCTAACGAAGGAAGCCCTTTTCTCTGCTTGCAAACTGACCTGACTTCTGTGAACATAGTCTCTGAATAATTTGGAACAACAATTTCTAGCCTGTGGATTGTTCACAAACAGTTCAACTATTTGTTATTTGTGGAGTCTGAGTGGTCACATAAGTCACATGATATGGATTCTCCATCCTGAGTGGAACAGGGAAGAGAACTAATACCTAAGGTGACCAATCACAATGGTAATAATAAATATATGCCATAAACAGAGTTGACAAGCAACCCATAAGCTAAAATCTTGTCATGATATATTTGTTAGATAATTCTGAATAACTAAAATATGACCAAAAAAACCTAAGCTGTTTTCATATAATTACAAAGAATGAGAGAGAGAGAGAGAGGACAAAAGTTGCCAGATAAATTGTTTGATATATATAGCTTTCCTTGCTGCCCTCATTATTTATTCCTGTGTAAACTTCCTTCCATTCCAATCTCCTTTCCTGTTTTGCCCAAGTCATCTCTTCCTTAATCATCCCATGTTTTCTCAAAGGCCTGGACCATGTCAGTCTGTAAAATTCTGCTTTCCCATGGATATTCACTTTTGTTCTTCTTTGTTGTTCTCTTTCATCTAAAATAACAGTTGCTTTGGAATAAAAGTATTTGTGTTCTCTGTATATGAAGTTTTCAGAATGACAGTGAGATTGTTACGCAAACATAATAAAAAGCCATAAAAAACAGTCTCTGTGAGAGCACAGTGTGTGAGATTCGCTCAGTAACAAGTGTCAGCAACTCTGGGAACAAAATTCAAAGCAATGCACATTGGAAAACATAATCCCAACTATACATACAAAGTGGTAGGATCTAAATTAGCTGTTACCTCAGGAAAGAGATCCTGGAGTCATTGTGGATATTTCTCTGAAAACATCCACTCAATGTGCAACAGTAGTCAAAAAAGGGAACAGAATGTTAGGAACCATTAGGAAAGGGATAAATAATAAAGACAGAAAATATCATTATGCCACTATATAAATCCATGGTATGCCCACACCTTAAACACTGCATGCAGTTCTGGTCACGCCATCTCAAAAGAAGGTATATTAGAATTGGAAAAGGTGCAGAGAAGAGCAACAAAAATGATTGGAGTATGGAACAGCTTCCATATGAAGACAGCGTAAAAAGACTGGGACGGTTCAGCTTGGAAAAGAGACAATTGAGGGGCGATATGGCTATAAAATCATGAACACTGTGGAGAAAATGAATACGGAAGTGTTGTTTACTCCTTCATGTAACAGAGGAACCAGGAGGTCCCCCAATGAAATTAATAGGCAGCAAGTTTAAAACAAATAAAAGGAAGTAATAAAAGGGGATGGATCACTTGATGATTGCCTGTTCTATTCATTTCCTCTGAAACACCCGGCATTGGCCACTGTTGAAAGACAAGATACCATTGGTCTGATGAAGCATGGCTGGTTCTTATGTTTTTAAAAAGGCTGCTCTCTGCAGACAGATCTAGTTATTAGAATTTCAGAGGTGCAGGAAATAATCACAGTGTCTAGATAATATATAGAGAAATAATGTCCAAGAGGATAGAATGCTAGTCTGGGTCTGGAGAGATGTGGATTCAATTCCTTATTCTACCACATGCTTCCTGTGTGATCTTGGACAAGCCACTTACGGTAGGTCTACACTGTAATTAAAAATCCACAGCTACCCCACACCAGCTGACTTGGGCTCACAAGGCTTGGGCTGCAGGGCTGTTTCATTGCAGGGTAGACTTCTGGGCTTTGGGTGGGCCTGGGCTCTAGGACCCAGAGAGGTGGGAGGGTCCCAGAGCTCAGGCTGCAGCCCAAGGCTGAGCCCCACATGCCCAAGTCAACTGGGACAGGGCAGCCGTGGGTGTCTGACTGCAGTGTAGACATACCCACTGTCTCTCTGCCCCTCAGTTTCTGTCTGTAAAATGACGATAATAGCACTTCACTTCCTCAAAGGGGTTTTGTGAGAATAAATACACTAAAGATAGTGAGGTGCGCAGATAATGGTAAGGGGGTGTGATATATAACATGTACACAAAGGGGGGGAGTCTTTATAAAAAGAAAATTATGGCACCTTATAGGTTTTAGTAAGAGAATTATAGTCCTCTGGGCAGAAGTGGGATATTATTCCTGGTATGAGCAGTCTGCTATTTGGCATAGGAATTTATTCCTGATTGGAGCTGAAATCATCTGCATTGTTTACTATGATTGGCTGTAAGGTTCATGATTAATGCAGATTTATTGACACTTTTGTGGTATGGAATAAGGTAGTGATTATTTTTCTTTCTGGTACTGATGTGGCCCTGATACAATTACATTTAGAAAAAGGGAAAGGAGGCAGTGGGATGTGGGTGTCAGACAATGTTAAAACAAGGAGAGCAGCAGGGGATAGAAGTCAGCAGAAACAGATCATCCAGACTGTTCATCCTGCTGGGACTGAAATTGCTGAAAACACTAGATCCAGAATGCACAGCTTCACTAATTCTCAAGGTATGAATGGTAAATGCTTTCAATTTGAAGCAACATTTACATACAATTTAACAGCAGCAGTTCCAATCTTACTTGTGAGTGTGTGTATAAAAGTAACAAGCTAGGTTTATGGCTAAAAAAAGGTTAGGTCATGAACACAAACAGCAAAGTCAAGGTGTAACTTGTAAACAAGCCCTCTGGAACACCTCAGATTGCATCCAACAGTCCTTGGTGAAAGAGAAGCAAATAGCATTGAACTAGGTTAGTAGCATAAAGCTGGGGGAGGGGGGAGACGAGAAGCATCACCTAATAAATCTTAGCTGTTCAGTTTCTTAATGAGAGTATAAACATTTTGCACATTATATGGACACCAGCAGCTTGAAAATTACATTTCTATTGGAAAATATGCTCACTACATTACAGGTAGCACATAAAATTATGTAACTTTCAGAAACTGACAAAAAAAATTCTCTCTCTATTTTCGGTTTATTTTGTGCATTTGACAGAATTTTGTGGATGGTCAGTTTCAGTGTATCACTGTGCAGTCAGTGAGGCCTCAATCTGCAAAGACTTGCATACAGACTTAACTTGAATTCATTGAAGCTACTAACATGGTTGAAGTTAAGCATGTGCTTAGTCTTTGTAAGATCAAGGTTTGCTTCACTTTTATCAGTCCCAATTAGGAAATGGTAAGTTTGAATTATATTTATTTCATGCGTTAAAATAAGGTGAATTGAAAAACTTTAATAAATAAATTTTAAAAATTTAGATTCCAAATCAATAAGGGAATATATGTATACATTTTAAAATTACAACTGCATTTACCTTTTAATTTTTAAAGAATACTTAGAGATTTCCTCTTTTTTCTTACTTGTCAAGAGCGGAGTTCAGTAGTCAGCAGGAAAACGTTCTGCGTATGGAACATGGGTGTTTGTTAGCACATCAGCCCTTGCAGGTGAAACCCTGAACATATGTCTTCAAAATTAAATGTAAAAGAACCTATTTTCAAATAGTTGGTTTAATTGTATATTTGTCATTCAAAATGACTTAGGTTAATTCAGTATTGCCCCAGCATGCTGCAGCCTGTATCTTGGCATATTTGGCCATTACTCTCTTCAGGGGGCTACCAGGGGAGAGATCTAGCAACATCTGCCCAGACTACATTAATTGGCTGACCTTTAGTCCGGTCTTCTATTGGCTGCTATCTAAGCTCTAAAGACCCCTTTTCCTTCCTCTCCCCACTTCACGGCTGGCCAGGTTGAATCAGGGCCCCTTATAAAGGAGATATGAAGTGGGGAGGGGGATGTTCTTTCCCCTCTCTGCCTCTTGGAACAGATTCGAATGTCCTTCCCCACCCTAAGTATGTCTTGCAAGATCCATGATGAGCTCTCTGGGTCACCTGTAGCTCTGCAGATGCCATCCTTCTGTGCACTCTGCAGTCTTTCAAGTAATCTGAGTCTCCCTCCACTCTCCTGGAGCCTGCAGCTATACTGTGAGGTGACCACCCCAGTGAACTGCTGCCACCAGTAACCACCACCACCAGAATTTATGTCAACATTTTCTCACCGCGAATACTCAATATGGATCTTCAGTCAATTTAGGATTAGCCATTATTTTGCTCATAAACTTGTCTACCTCACCATAGAAATATGCTACTATGAAAAACATCACATAAACGACAGATTCATCCATTGGTTACACCCATGCAACCTTGTCAAAATCAGTGGGGCAGAATTTGGCCTTTTGTGTGTGTGTCAATTTGTGATATCATGGCAAGAAAACTAATTAAAGGCCCTTTCCTGCATTTCATGTGAACCAAAAGTAGCAGGTGGGCAAGGAATGCAGGATCAGTCCCTAAGTAATGTCCTGCCAATTATACCCATCCAGATCATTAAGAGGGATCTTCCCCTCACACTTAGAATCACAGAATCATAGGACTGGAAGGGACCTTGAGAGGTCATCTATTCCAGTCCCCTGAACTCATGGTAGGACTAAGTATTATCTAGACGTGTATGTTTGTATCATTCCAGTTGGAAAAACTCTTATGTTCTTATGATAATACACTAAGGATACTACACTGTAAAATTACAAAGACATAAATAAGTGCCAATAATTTTTTTTTGGGGGGGGAAGGAAAGGATGTTTACAAATATTTTCATTATGTGCAACATAATGTGTTTTTTTGGGGGGGAGGGAGCTGGGGTGGAAGGAATCTGAACTGTGAGAGAATATTCTAATTGACAGCAAAATCATCCTGTCAGATGGAATCACATTTTGTGGGACTCATAAAATGGCTAAGAACATTGGCTTTCCGTTGAACTTTTGGGAGAAGAAAAAAAAGGAGTGTCATACTTTCAGACAGAAAACTCATTTTATACACAGGTATTCAGAAAGAAAAAATTGGCATTTATAGTGGTGATCTCATTGGAGAGGTAGTCTGACCTGGTAGCCCGGAGAATAAGGACATGAGGTATTTGAACTACAACTCCCATGAGGCACCATGGTGGCATTTACAAATGAAAATTTTAAGTTTCCAGACAAAAAAAATGGGGGTGGGGGATTGATTTTTTGCTGAAAAATCTAAACTGTTTGTGGAAAAATATCCATTTTCCAATCAGCTCTAATAACAATTGTTTCTTCTTTATAAATAATTATTTTATTATCAAGATTAATCTAACTAAACAATAATCTTTGTAATACTCTAAGTTTGTGTCAAACATTTTACCTCTATTCTACATAGACCAAAATTTCTGGCTTATAGAATGTACATACAAAATTGGGAAATTAATCAGTGAATTTTTTCATAGCTGCAGAACATAATGTGTTATTTCAAACTGAAAACAACTTTGTTAACAAGAGCCTTGCACGTTAAAGACAAGATATTAATGAACTAAGTAATGTATTTTCAACCAACCTGACAGTATTGTGTTGACATTAACTAGGTTTGGCAGAACTCAATTTATTTTCTTTTTGTTATAATTTTGACAGAAAATATCAGTGTATTTTTAAGAATTTTTAGATATTTATTGATTTACATTTTCACAATTGTACAAAATTATGAATTTTAAACTGTTAGATTTTTATCAATTTTAATTTTCACAGTTACAGACAATTACAGGGGAGAGGTCAGATAATTATATAATGACAGTAGATGTTTAGATTCAAAAAGTTTAAGCTTTATAACCATTAAAACACAAACTGTTATCATCACGTCATAATATACAAAGTAAATTTCCTCAAATCAAACTCTAACAAGTTCTCAAACAGCATTTTTCTTACTTTGCCTATCAGTAAATTTGTACTATTATCAATGGAACTATTTTTCCATCAATTTGTGTGTGTGCATGGTGAAATCAACATTTACTAATAAAAATCTAATCCTTTCAAACCTAACATTAACAATGTTGAGTAGAAAGAGAGACAAAGGGAAAGAGTGGCCCTTGTAACCCAGTGTTTGAGTTCACAACTCCTTTAGCACATCAATGACCATTTTTCATTTGAAATGTTGGAAAGTGGGGAGAAGAGGGAGCTTCTATTTTTGAAGCAAACTTGTGTGGGATGTTAAATAATGAAGACCAGACCTGTCACTGAATGCTGATATATGAACATTCCAGTAGTTAGTGTCAGCTTATATTGACTAACACATCTTTTACTCATCTCTAGGGAGGCAGACAGCTCCAGGGACTCAAATTAGTGGTCTTTAAGAAAAGTACACTGTGCCAGACCAGTTCCTGGCTGGAGCTCTGCACCTGACTTGGCTCTGTGCTCATGGAAATCAAATTCTGAAGAGGAAAGTTGTCTCTGTGGGCAGCAGCCACAATATCCGCTCCTTACACTGGTGGAGTCTGATTTCATACCTTCAATGACCCACGCCAGCACAGCTCAGAAATGGAGCTCTCTCACAGTCAATAAGGATGGGAGTCCAGTGAGCTGAAAGACACTTCAAGAGCAATTGGGGCTAGTCTAGCCCTTATGTTAATCTTCCATCCCCCACTCACCTGCACCTGTAATATAGGGATTACTCTGAATGAATTTACCATCTCTCCCATCAGGTTACTCTGTTGGAACTATTGTTGCCAGGGCTATGACAGCCTTTGCTGTACTTGTGTGGGACATACACAGTAACCAGAATTCTTGGAGGCCTGATAGAAAGATGAGCAACTACATTCAGAGGCTCCAGAAGTCAGGACTGCATAGCCTAGCATACCAGTCTGACAAACCTGAGGAAAGCTCCCCTCATTGGGAGTAGGGTCTGAACAAGATTTAGCCCTTTCAATTGAAACTTTACACACAAGTAGTGCTAGTGGGATTATTCTTCTGTATAAAGTGATTCACTTTGCAGAGTCCAGCCCTTTGTTTTCTACTGAAACTGCCCCTTTCTCTATCAAACTTTAGTAGTGAGCATGTGTGTGCAGAAAACCCTGTATGATCTGGTTATTTCTTCAAAGCTCTGTATAGGTATGATGGCATGCACTGCAGTCTTGCTCAGAGCCTAGGTGATTTAATACATTAGTGTTTCATCTCTAGAGACTTGGGCCAGATCCAGTTTATCAGAAAAGTGTAAATGAGTGTGGAGACCTTGCTCTAAGTCCTTGGCTTTACCTACATCACAAAACCACTGTCAGTCTCTGCTCAGGCGTGGCCTACAGAGCAGGAGTTTGGCATGGCAGGGAGGTGCACTAGTGGTGTTTGTGAGGAAGTTTGCACAGCTTCCACCTGTAACATAATAATAATAATATATGGAGATAGGATATCTCCTAGAACTGGAAGGGACCTCGAAAGGTCATTGAGTCCAGCCCCCTGCCTTCACTAGCGGGATCAAGTACTGATTTTGCCCCAGATCCCTAAGTGGTCCCCTCAAGGATTGAACTCACAATCCTGGGTTTAGCAGGCCAATGCTTAAACCACTGAGCTATCCCTCCCCCCTGAGCCTAGCTGCTACTAATCATTCCCTAAATTATGGACCACTAAAATGTAGCTGCCTTCAAAATAAAACTGAGCAGCAGTGAATATCTGAGTACAGCAAGCCATGATTTATACATACATTTCATAGAATACCAGGGTTGGAAGGGACCTCAAGAGGTCCCTTCACACAGTGGAAAGATTTGATTTTTAATCTCTAAAGAAATTTCGACTTCTAAAATGTCCATTGGTAAATGAAAGATGAATTCATTATAAAAAGAGACAAGCATTTGTTCTTTCTACAACTGTTAACCCCAGTATTGTGCAAGAGCAAGGCAAGGGTAGTTTCTTTAAAAAGGGGCCCTTACAAAATGCTGCCTGTTTAAAGCTCATGTTAAGAACATGGTTTCTCTTTTGCAGCCCTTTCCCTTACGTTTCCAGTATCCCTTGTCCTCATGCACATGTCACTGCAACACCCATGCTCCTAACAGCAGAAACGTTGAAGAGCATTGTCTGAAGCAGAAGCCTAAACTCTCCTTGTGCGGGCTGGAGTGCAGGGATCATCCTTTCCCTGTTGTAGTGTGACCTAACCGCTGTTCTGAAATACTCCCCAGCCCCAGGAGGTTGAAGCATAATGCGCTGTTCAGAGAGCGAACACCCTGATTCTGCTGATCAGTCTGGCTCCCATTCCACAAAAAGTGCTGATATGGTAGCAATCATATAAGCTCTAAAGACTGAATTCTGCCCTTAGTTACACCCATGCCATCTCAATAAACCTTATGACTTTCTGCAGGGTAGAAACAGGACAGAATAGATTTAACTTTACAGTATTACTTTTGCTTGTATTACATACCGTAACTTACGGGTGGGGGGTTAAATGTCACTGCCATATAAATGAAACACCATCGCACATGGGCAAAAGAAGTTACTGAAAAAGCAAAAACAGCTTAAGTAAAATATGTGGATAATTGATAATGGCAAACATTTCCCCAGGATAGCTAAACAGAGGATCAGAGCTGAAATTCTTTGAAGTCAATGGGAGTCTCTCCAAGGACTTCAGTGGGCTTTAGGTCAGTGGGCTTTAGGCCCAAAATGTTTTTCAAGCAGCATAGAGGAGAAAATTCATTTGGCAAATGAATGCCACTCTTAGCCACCCCACCAGGGAGAAGACAGATAGAGGAGAGGAAAGAGAGGAAAACAAGGAAGGGAAATCCACTATTTTGTATTATATCAGAACATAAGAGCTTACACTCAAGGTATTTATTATTATTAATAGCTGTGACTCTTGTCTATCATCAAAGAACTCAAAGCACTTAGAAGAAACTTAATTAAGCCACACAACACTCTCTGTGCTAAGCATTGTCCTTATAACTTTTATAGATTGAACCAGGTGCTCTATACCTCAGGTTCCTAAAGTCCACTGAAGTCAATAGGAGTCTATCCATTGACTTTAATGGAATTTTGAATCAGGTCAAAGATAGGGTCTCTGGACAGGTTGATTCATCTGAATCAGACGGTGTCAGATCTAGAAATACAGCCAAGTGGTCTTGACCCTGTTTATTTGTTTTCACCATAAAACCACATCCTCACCTGAACATGAAAATTCACAGAAGTATTTACAACCTAACAAGCACATAAGAGTGTTTCCTTTTCAGAACGTAATAACTAAACTGGTCTGAAAAACCCTGAGAACTTTAGACTCAGAGGATGAAATGCTGGCCCTATTGGAATCAATGACAAAACTCCCCTGGGACCAGAATTTCCTCCAGAGCTAATTTGCCCTGGTCATGGTTACTGCATACTTACACAGGAAGCAACACTTATGCTACTGTTGTGATATGGATTTTTATTAAATATTCAAATAATAAAAGGAAAGGGAAGAAAAAACC
This sequence comes from Trachemys scripta elegans, assembly GCF_013100865.1. NCBI lineage: Eukaryota > Metazoa > Chordata > Testudines > Emydidae > Trachemys > Trachemys scripta. Next base: position 168,467,591 of record NC_048300.1, read on the forward strand.
TAGCAATGTGGCCTGCAAAACCACAGAAAGAGCTCTTCCTCTTCACGCTCACCCTAAATAAATCCTGCCTCATCTTCCTGCAGTCTACCCGCTTCCCTCCCCAGAGATCAGCATGGCTCTTCTCTCAGACTGAACACTACAGCATGCGTACATTTTTATAAGTGGAAAGAAAAAGAAAGAAAGAAAGAAAGATTTTATTTATGTTATGTTCCAAGTTGTGTCCTTCCCAATGTAAACAAACAGAAGTAATAGCCTTGCTAGTCAGTAAGGAGTGATGTTGATTCAAAGAGGAGTGGAAGGGTTAATTTTCCACCTTTTCAATGGTTTGACAGACATTTTCTTTGGGCTTATTTTTCCTTCTGTGACACATGCATTTTGTGGTTTTCGGTTTCAGCTGGAGGGAATGAGATGCAGATGTGGGGGTTTCTGGCTGGCACACTGGTTAAGAATTCCGATTAAAGGAGCCAATCACAACAAAGGATTTATAGTAGCCAATAAAATACAGAGATTTGCGATTCATGGTACAGAAATTTTGAAGTATTTGTAATGTAAATGCAGGTTCCTGTACTCTGGGCTGCCTGCACTATCCGAGTACAGATTCCCATCTGCTGCATGGTTATTGAGCAATAGCTGTACTGTGATAATTCAAATCAGACTCTCAGAACCAATCAATATGCAGAGAATTGCATAACTGGAAAAAACACTACAGTTATGCACTGTTAACATATACAGCATTACTGCACTCTGATAGACTCATACAGTTCGATTCCAGCACAATTTTTATACAGGATTCTGTAGTGTGAACACAACAAGCTCCTCCAAGGAAGTCTTTGTCTCTAGTATACTGCTAGAGCACCAATGTAAACAGGCACCTTTGTTTGCTGCAAATGTGCAGCTACAGAATCTGCCACATGATTTACCATTTGTTTCAGCTGCCACAGAAATTCTCCTTCTGTTGCAGAAATCCTTGATGCTTTCAGATTTGCAACAATTTCAACTGCCATTGTGTTCTATGTCTCTCCACCAATTCTACTGCTTACTTTTCTTCCCCACTAATCTAAAGAATAAGGGCCCAGTCCCGCAAATTCTCTCTAATGGGTGTAGACTTACTACCATAAGTTGTTTCAATTAAAAGTACACAATGGGGTTGGGTGACCAGATATAAGTGTCCCAATTTTTCACACTTGCTTTTAGGAAGTGAGGGGAATAGTTGAGTATATAAGACAAAACATGTAATATCAGGACATCTGGTCACCTGACAATTGGGATCTGACAAAACTGTAAACACCAGACACAGAATCCTTCTCACAGCCTACTGCTGCAGTCAGAGTGGAACCCTGCTGGAAGCATATCACTGCAGAGTTACTGTCCCAGAAACCGAGCCTCTTTTTTATTTTAAATGCATACAAGACCAAGTCCAGTAGAGCACTTAAGTATGTGCATAACTTTAAACACATTCATAGTTCACCCGGCAAGTAGTGAGCTATAGATTGGCTAAGAACTGGGCATATGCTAACGTGTCCTATTATTTTTGTTACCCTGTCCTCCCCCGCCCCCCCTCCCCCCCACACTCACCTCCATCACCTCTTTATCTCATCATATCTTGTCTTTTATACTGTAAACTCTTTGGGACAGAGACTGTCATTTGCTATATATATTTGCACAAGACCGAGCTCAATGGGGCTCTGATTTGGCTGATGTCTCTAAGCTCTACCACAGTAGAGATTTTAAATAATAAGTTCCAATGACTTCAAATGAGCTTTGAGGAAGGAATTAATTTGAAAGTTGATTTCAATGGGCCCACTAACAGGGTAAAAACTATGCATGTGCTTTAGGTTTTGCTGGTTGGGACCTTAGCTATTACCTTTAACTAGACTTGGAAGGTTTCAATTTTTATTGGTAAATAGCAATTTCACTGAACACACAAACTGACCAAAAAAAAGTATTTCCATCAATAATAAAATGTACAGATAACCAAAGAAAAATGCAGCTTGAGAATTTATTGATTTAAGGATATTTACTTTGTGTATTTTTACATGCAAAGTTGCCAATTTGTGTTTTAACAGTTATAAAGCTTTAACTTTTTGAATCTCAACTACTGTCATTAAAGAGTTATTGACTTACCTCTTCCATAATTTCCCACAACTATGAAAATTTAAAATCAATAAAAATAAAAAAGCTTAAAAATAATCAATGTTGTTATCTGTCCAAATTATAAAACAATAAAAATCAAATTTGGTCAAGCCTGCCTTTAAATTTTGAATGAAGGTGTGTCTGTTCTATAAATTTTGTATTTAGTCAGCTTGAACAATATTTTGTAGCCTTGTAATAATATTTTATTTCTCCAAAACTTTCCTTGGTTTTTAAGAATATTCACATTTCTAGGAGATTTTTTTTATTTCAAATTATTTTTACTAGTCCATACGGACAACCAAATAATGACGTTCCTTCCAGTGGTGTTTTCTCCTGTCTGTGCTCAAATCTGATGTATGGGGTGCAAAAAGCCAACATTTGCACTTCATATCCCAAGAATGATCATATAATATTAGCTTTTTGCAGCCTATAAAGGTCCAGTGGCATATTCCTACACTTTTATTTCAATGAATATATTTATTTATTTTTGTAAACATATACTCTGGAATGATTCTATAATCAACCAATACTGCTGTAGAATTTTGCCATGGAGTATATCGCTCATGTACAGCAGAAATCAAAAGAGTATTACCACAGGTACCAAGTCCAATGTGTTGCAGAGTATACAGGGCCCAGAATATAAAACATACTGTATAACAGGCTGAACTGGTTTTGGAAGAACTCATATTCAGTAATTCCAAAGACAGATAAACCTGCCCACTTGTGTACAAAGCACATGACATTACTTGTACCTCACCTACCAGCACTTAAAGCTGCTGTAACTGACATTATGGACAATGGGCCTGCTTCTCCTCTCATGGGCTTTGGTGCGAATCATGATTGGACCTGGCTACTCTAAACCAGCTCAGGCTTTGCCTTCTCTGGGTGAGGAGTTGGGGTGTTTTCATTTTATTTTTTTTTTTAAACAGCAAGATAACTAATGCATGACAGTTATCTTACTGTAAAATCCTACGTGAAGACAAGGCGCTTGTAGTGTTTACCACGAGGTAACTAGGCAAACTCAGCACTATACCCCCTCCCTGTGGAGGACCTTGCGGTAAAACTAAGGTTATATCTACATTGCAATAAAAGACCCGTGGCCTGGCCGTGGCCTGGCCATGACTTGCTCAGGTCAGCTGGCTTTGATTCCAGGGCAAAAAATTGCAGTGCAGACATCCAGGCTCCGCTGGAGCCCAGGCTGTGAAACCCCATGATGTGGGAAGGATCTCAGAGCCCAGGCCCCAGCCCAAGCCCTAATGTCTATATTCCAATTTTTAGCTCCGCAGCCCGAGCCCCATCACCCCAAATCAGTTGACCTGTGCTCTGAGACTTGGTGCCACAGGTTTTTAATTTACCCTAAAATGCCTTGCTTCCAGTGGTTTGAGCATTGGCCTGCTAAACCCAGGGTTGTGAGTTTAATCCTTGAGGGGGCCACTTAGGGATCTGGGGCAAAATCAGTACTTGGTCCTGCTAGTGAAGGCAGGGGGCTGGACTCGATTACCTTTCGGGGTCCCTTCCAATTCTATGAGATAGGTATATCTCCATGTATTATATTATGTTTTTACAGTAAGATAGCTAACACCACACCCCTTTTTGTCAGTGAAGATGTAGCCTTAGAATACTAGTAGGGGGCTGCTTTTGGGATTGTGTGAAAGAGGCTTTGTCTTTTTAAGGAGGTTCCAAGTTTTTAGTTTCCAAAACATAAAATCTTTTAAATAAAACCCCAAACCTGTTTTTTTTTCCCTTTTATTTGGTCTTGAGCTATAATATCATATATCTCTATTTTACCTTCATACCCAGCCTTCTGCCAGAGTACAATATTGTTCCACAAGAGTTGATAAGCCACACTTAGAGTGAAATTCTTCTCTCAGTAACAACAGTGTACATCCAAAGAAACCCCACTGATATCAGTGGGGACACTCTGGGTTTACATTGGTGTTACAGGGAGAGGAATTTGGCCCTTAATCTTCTCTAGCTGTGACTAAGTCAAGTATTGTGTCTCTCTACAGTGCAATGAACCTACCTGTACACATCACACAGCAAATCAAGCAGCACCATACAGTTTACATTTTCTTTTTGTATTAGGCAGCTTTGTATAGTCCCTACAACTTGATTCTGTGAATTCTCAGCATCAACCAATAGCAATACAAAGGAAAGTGGTAAGAAGTAGGACATGATGTTTTGATAGTGAGGCACTGGAATTAACCTGCTTCCCCTGCTCTACAACAGGCTTGACTTATAACAAACTTGCATTCCCCTTAATACAAACAAACCAGATAGAACTGGGTTTGGGGTTTGTTTGGGGTTTTTTGCTCATTTTATCCCATCCCTCTCTTGGATTCACACTGTTTTTCATACTGCCTCATTATACTTTAACTTCTGTGATTCCATGAAAGGAATTTAAGATGGAGGAGACAAATGAAGCCAACCAGAATATCTCCCTGCCAGTGCAGGATTGATTCCTACAATATTACTTTCAGTGCAGTAGATGTGAGATACCATAGAAAAGATTAATCTTTCCTCCCCAGATGATTTTTAGGAAAAAGAGAAAGGGGGCATGGTAAAAAACAGAACACTTCATCTAGAGGGACCTGAGCTGTGTTTTACCTAAGAATTTTTGCTCCTTTAGGGATATTTTGAAGACATACTAGAAAACTACCCATACTAGGACAAATTGAAGTCCATGGAACTATGTCAGTTTATTCCAGCAGAGGATCCGGTCCTAGGCCTTATACACAGTTAGGGAACCTGCTTTAAAAATCAGTTTTGGTTTTGACATGTTTTGTCCAACCATCTTAGACAAGTCCAACATGCCCATCTGTAGACGCAAGTCAGGTTTTAACTCAGCTCTAACACAGTTTGGCCCTGTTCCCAATGGTGAGCCAACCCATGTTGGAAACCAGTCCAGTTGGATCATTCATATTTAAACATGGCTCCCTAACTTTTTTTAAAGAGCCACTCTAGGTGGTGCTTGAGGCTTTATTGGGAAAGTGCAGGAATTCTGACTTTTTAATTCTAGACCCTGGTATAGGAAATGTCTACTGAAACATTTGTTCTGGTTGTGTGAAGTGGCACAACCCTTCTGATCACAATTTTTATCTTTTTATATTTCCCTTCTTGCTCTTTGTGGAACAAAATACCACCTTCTTTTCAATTAATTCCTCTTCAAATTATTTTATTCCCTGGGGTTTTGCAACCTCAAGTTTTTAAAAGGTGATATCTGCACCATTATGAGTTTTGAATATCACCTAGTATTCCAGTGCCTGATGTGTCTGCACTGTGTTGTCTGTCTAATATAGGTCAGATCTTACAAAGTAATCTGCCCATGCTGACTTTACACCTGCACAGAGCTTCCATCATTGCAATGGGACTATGTGTGGGTATCAGTGTCAATATGGATGAGTCCCTTTGCAGGATCCTTCTGTTTGTACAGAGCTGAGCACATGAAGATGCTCAAATTGATAATAGTAACATCGCAAATATAATTTCAGTGCAATGTCACAAGATGCACTGACTGCAAAATCTTCATTGCTGCACAAAAACAAAAGAAGAAATAGTGACTAATTTGTTTCTCATAAGTCCCCTACAATTAATTATAGTGCTGGCTATGAGAGCTCTCAGGTTATGTCTATACTACAAGCGCCTCAGCTGCACAGCTGCAGCACTGCAGTGTACACACTTACTTCAGTGACAGAAGGGGTTTTCCATCCTTGTAATAAATCCACCCCCTCAAGAGGTGGTAGCTAGGTCAATGGAAGAAGCCATCCATTGAACCAGCAATGTCTACGCCAGGGCTTAAATTGGTTTAACTATGTCTCTGGGGTGTGAATTTTTCACATCCCGAGCACCGTAGCTAGATCAACCTAAGCTTTAGGTGTAGGCCAGGTCTTAGTGACCCACGAGAATGGACTAGTATTATCTTCTGATAATGTATTTTGCCACAAAAATATAGATGTGTTTCTCTGGGGTATGGGACTGTTATTAGGAAGCTTAATAACAATAGATGCGTGGGATTTTGACACTGGGTCCATTAGATGAGTTTAATGAAAAAGTGCTACTGCTTCTGTACTAAAAAGCCATAGTGTATCTATATTGTCATGGAACATTGGACATTGATTTCATTTCACTGCAATATCCAAAGCTACTCTGTTATCAATGCCATCACATGGTAAATAAGAAATATGCATTTTCCTACTTATTCTCTTTTTCTGAAATTGATCTTTGGTAGCTGATCATCCAAAAAATAAAATAAAATAAATAAATAAAAAGTTGCATTGTAGGCTTAGGTCTTTGTGTTGGTTTCATTGGAATAACACCCTAACCAGGGCCACTTATGCTAGGTATTTATAAACACATATAAAGACACAGTTTCTGCCCCAAAGCATGCATCATTGCATGACGTAATAGCTAAATAAACTACCCCACCCAAAATATTGCATTACCTGTGTTGTCTAGGCAACTACACTATTGATTCCATCAGCATTTGTAATAGTCTCAAATCCTTACCCCAGAGCAAATGTTTGGTTTTGTCATGTTATTAAGGCATATTAGGTCGGAGTGTTCCATTTCCCTCTATCATAATGTGCTTTAATAATCAAAATTATCTCAAAGTAAAAAAAGGTACTAAGAAAACAGAGTAGGGAAAGGCGAGTTAAGTAAGCCAATTGCAGTTGGCGTAGAACCTGTCTTGGGCAAGTCCTTTAACCTCGCTGTGCTGTAGTTCTCACCCATGTGAAAAAGGGTAGAAACAATATAAACTACCCCAAAGGTATATTGTGAGTCTTAGTTAATGAATACATATTCATGCAGCACTTTGAAATCTTCAGGTGAAAGACAAGAGAAATACATTTTATATTATTTATGTTTTATCTAGTGCTTGTGATCTAGACTTCAGCAAAATTGCATGCCCCAGACAGTTACTGGTCTGTAAAGAAAAGAAAAAGATAAAGAAGCACTAACAGGCAGATATTCAGTTGACCTCCACTTAGTCCAGTTACATGAGGTCAAAGTAGGTATAAAGTGCTGCCTTTCTGCTTTAACATCATTCCACACCCACTTTCCACTAGTGCAGATGACTATACAACGTACCTTGTAAGGAAGACTCAGGACTTCAGACTCAAAGAAAACTAAGCAAATGGGAGAAATCATAAAGTAGAAGTGAATGGTCTCAAACACCACTCTGCTCAGCAGGTTTTCTTGGTTCATCAGGCAAACCTTAGTAAGAAGACTTACGCGAACACCTCTGATACTATTTTGTCTCTAAGGCCAGTGCCAATCAGAAAACACATCCAGAAGAAAAGTGTTAGTGCTTGTCACCAACCTGAGAAATCAAGTCATGCTATTTAACACCACCAAGGGCAGCCTGTCCATATCTCCCTTCCTCCCCGCCTTTCCCTGCTGGCTGAAGAAACTGTTAAAAGAACAAGAATAGCTAGCAGCATGTATTAGAAATTCTCTTGATAGCCGCACTTGCAGACTTCTTCCAGTGCCACCATCAATTTCCAGAATATATCCTGGGTTCTGCATCAAAAAGGACATGCTGAAATAAGATACCATGGCCTAAAAAAGGGACAGAAAGGAAGAAAATCAGGATCAAACCAAAAGAAGTGTGCTGATAGTCCATCTACAAAGCCATTTGTAATGGAAAAGCAGCCCAAAAGACAGTATCACTTGATGATATGTGCAACTTGTTTTAAAGCAGTCTGATGCATCCAAGACTATTTTCTGTCTCTGTAATACAGTGAAGAGCAGGGGCAAACCAAGAACTCTTGCAGGTATCTACACCTCAAGCAAAGTCCACAGTCATTGCATCCAAGCCATCACATTGATGATTGCTATTCTGGAAAAAAAATATTTATACTGTTGTAGACCATCAAAGACCCACTGTCCCTCTTCCTTGGTTCTCTGCTGAAGTGGGATTATTGAAAACCCAATTGTAAGAACAAAAATAGAGCTAATAAGAATTTAAGAATTTGAAGTCACTGATACTATTGGCACCTGTCTAATCCCAGCCCAAGCTACCTGAAATTCATTTTTGTGGAACCCACAAGTGACTTGGAGGTGGTAGAAGGTGTAGCAAGGTCTCTGGCTTAACCACTTAGTCCCCAATCCTGCAAACACTTACAGACATGCTTAACTATCAGTCAGTAGTCCTATTAAATTCAATGGGACTACTCACGTGCATAAATGTTTTCAGAATCAGGGCCTTACTCTGTTATGAAGGATAGTCTTTTTTACTGTCTATAAACAGCCGTCTAATTCTCTGAAACAGTACGAATTCTCTCCACATATCCAGCAGATATTTGTGATTATTAATATTATGTCATATACGCATTCTGTGACATAACTGTGGGATCACCTCTCAAATCTGCCATGAGGTATGCATTGCTACATACATGTCTCTGATGATGCACATGCAGAATATATCATATGACTGTTTATTTACTAAGAGCAGTCCAACACTCTTGATTTGCATACTGAAGCTCTAATGAGGTCAGTGGATCGTCTGTACACAGTTTAAGAGCACTATGAGGGCCTGGGAGAGAGAGAGAGAGAGAGAGAGAGAGAGAGAGAGAGAGATTGAGATTGGTAGTACTGGTTAATTAGCTAGCAAGATAAGGTCCTAACCATGATCAGGAAATTATCATGAAGTCTTCAATAGCTATCACTTATTAAATGTTTAATAAGGACAAAAAGTTACTTGCTGGTGTTAAAAGCTGATTTATTGATACAAGTACACTAACCCTTTCATAGGGTGACCAGATGTCCTGATTTTATAGGGACAGTCCCGATTTTTGGGTCTTTTTCTTATATAGGTTCCTATTACCCCCCACCCCCATCCCGATTTTTTACATTTGCTGTCTGGTCACCCTATCCTTTCAATAGATCACTGTTTTGATCATTAGTGGTTCAGTCTATTTGTAAACAGGTGCAATACCATGCCTCTGGAGAGGACAGGAGAACATTTCTTGGCTAGCATTATGGGTGTTGAGATCTCACGGGGAAAGATAGTAATTTAAAAAACAAAAACCATGATAATGATTTATCAGAAAAAACATATTCAGTAATGAAACTTCAAATTCAATGTTAGAATTCATATTTTTTGGACAAACTGACAAACAGGTGAAGGCACCTGATTCTTAACAATGCAATTGATAAACCACAAATAAAATCATCATGTTTCAGAAACTGAATTCTATTGTACACATTTTTAATGTAATAAGTTTAAACAATGGAGGATTGTGCTTTTGCTACCAGTAATGTCAATGACAAAAATTTATTGATTTTAATAGGAGCTGGATTGGGACCTTAATTCTGTTAAAATGGCTATGTAGATAGAAGTGTCTCCTTATTCTAAGGTTCATGTCTGGCAAACTCCTCTTGGATCAGTTACTACTGATCTTTTTGATATTCAAAAAGGCAAGTAACCATTAAATATATGTTTAAGTACTAATTGAAACACTAGGTCAGTTTTAGTCACTGGCAGGGTTGGACAGAATAAACAGCTACAATTGATTTGATAATTCCAGATTTCAAAGTAAATTGAGTTAGATTTGGCTCTATGGTAACATAATAATATAAAATGCTCTGATATACGTGGAAGCTTCTGCATTTGTCTTGTTTATATTTTTCTACTTTCAAATGGACAGCAAAAACAGATTCTACTGGCCTACTACACTACAAGGTGGCAATGCTGCTTATGTCACACACAAAGGTCATAGATGAGTAGCGATGAGACAGGCCTTTCTGTCTGCACACACATAGTCAAGAGGTCTTCTGTCAATCAGTATATGCCGTATAACCAAAGCACACCAAAAATTTTACACCGGAACCATAATACCCAATAGCTTCCACAAACATGTCAAGAGTTCTAAAAATACTCATACAACATACCTTGTCTGTGCTCATCAATATGGTTTCTAAAATATTTTTAAGGTATTTTACTTAATTACATTCCTTGTGAAATCTACACAAGTTCTCCCCAAAGCAGTTTCAATATCATGATCGCTCTCTATAGATGTACTTATTCCCTGGCATCAGTATTGTTCCCAGCCTTGCAGCACGTACAGCTTCACATCCAAACTTGGGCCTCTTACTCCTTGAGACAATGGAGGAACAATTCAGCACTCCCTACTTAGCAGCTAAACTGGCATAAGCTACTCTTAAATTCAGAAAATTAAGACATTTGATTTAGCTAATCATTCTGGGGAAGGAGATAAGAATTAAAGGGATGAGCCAATGGCAGTCAGCAGCACAAGAGGGCAGGGGAAACCCTTTAAAAGGTATTCCCTGATCCTTAAGCGTGAGTCTCTGCTGCAGCACAAAGGAATCCCAGAGCATTTGCTGTGAGTGAAAAAGAGATCACTCTCCATAGTTTATCCAAATAAGAAATCTGAGATGTCTTTTCATTGTGGGGGTTTTGTTTCTTTTTTTTTTTTTTTTTTTTTTTTTGGACTGAGCAAATGTTCATGAAGTGACAAAGATGGACAGGGTTAAATGCTGTAACATAGCACTTATTCACACTACATTAGGCAGAAGAACACTAAAATTAGGCATAAAATTTTATTCCCTTGGTAATATACTCCTGTCCTGATGAGAGAGAATGGGAGAAGAGGGAATTTCCCTTGGAAAAATAAAGCAAGCCATTCACAGATTAAATAAAAACTGGCGCTCTTTCAAGTAAATATCCCCATTCTCCCAGTCTTTGTGAAATGTGTGATGATTTGTATAACTATTCCTGTAGCAGAGATCAATGAAAACATAGGCCATTCATTGATCAGTCTGAAGGATCATCTGAATTACTGTATCTATAGTATTTGCCTATACATTCTGCCCTTAAAAAGCCTAATTAGCCACAACACACAGGAGGCTATAGTATATTGTTAGGTCTTAAACGTAAAGGGCTAAATTCATCATTGGTGTAATACCAAACAGATGTATTTGGCCCAAAGTCTTACTATATATACACAAGGGCCTGATCCAAAATTCATTGAAGTCAATGTGTGTCTTTCTTTTGATTTAATTTGAGTGAGAACAAAAGAACAGCCTTCTCAGACCCTACCGAGCAAGTAATTTTTAAAAAGTCCACAGCCTTACCCTGATTCTCCCCACCACTGCAACTGGTGATGAGCAACACTTTCCATAGACCCAGACTCCGAAACAGCTGGAGTGTTGCCAAATGAACATGCATCCATAGTATACCATGCCCTTTTTAATCAACTTCCTAATTAAAAAATGCCATGCTGGCATGAAGTATGAGAAATGTAGGCTTCAAATAATTCACAAAATAATAGCGTCCCGTCCCCCCCCAAACACAGGGTAGGTTGAAAAATCTGTGATCTTACAGATGTTTATATCTCTGCACCAGACAAATTCATAATCAATTTCCTTATGCCTGACCCTCAAGATGTATTAAATTTATCCTGAAGGAAACTGGTTTCAGAAACCAATTGCCCAGATGCATTAGACAGGTGGGAGTTTCAGTGAACCAAAGGGTCTACTGGCAGATGCAACATTGATTTCTGAATGTTCACAATCTACCAGACAGCTCCATAGCAGACTTGATTTGATGGCTCTCTATGGGGTGCCCTGCAGCCTTGATTACTTCCACAACCAGGTTGGCTAGGACTGTTATGTGGTGACTGTGCTCTGTGTTTTCAGCTTCAGTGTAAATGTATCTCTACAACAAATCTGATCTGAGGTCTGATCAGACTTAAAACCCAAACTTATAACTATGCTTACTGCCTTCACTGTCTGAGCCCATTTAAGGTTTCCCTCCCCCCTTAAATTCTTTGTCATTAAAATCTGCTGCTCTCACTCGGAGTAAGATGGTCATGATGGTTCTCATCAAAGCAAGATGTTGTAGAAATTCTATAGGGAAAATCTCTTTCTCAGCATACTAAATATATTTGCTTTGCTCATGACTTATTGACCTAAAGCATGCTTTATTTAGAGAACAGTGAAACACATGGGCTGAATGCTGATTCACTGCATGAAAATCTGAGTGCACTTCTATAGGTATTTAAACCACCTTTATTAGTATCATTAGGCCTTCTCATCACTTCTGGGGGGAAGAGGGATGAGGAAGGGGCGGAGGAGTCAGCAAGTAATTTATAGCCTTGAAGTTTTCTTGCATTATACTATCAAGAGCTTCACAATTGCATTCAAAGTTGACCTATGTGATGCAAACATTAATCTAGTTCAAATCAATTAAAATTACATGCAACATTTCCACAATAATGTTCAGTGGTACAAAAATCTTGAAAAACTGTTCTGCCACCAGTGAGACAACTACAGTACTCAGAGTTCATCAGGAAATAGGTTCTGACATAGGAAATCTTCATTTTTAAAATGTGCATATATTATGTATTTTAAAAAATAATTTACATGCAGATTACTTATGGAAATGCTGATGGAACTATAACAATTCTGTATTTTCACTGCCTTAGTTTATAGCAAGATTGCTACACAGAAACAAAACAGTATTCAGAAGAATACTTTTCCCTCCATCATGTAGCAAAGTTTCAACACCTGAATCAATATTTAAGATATTTTTGCTAATAATATTTGCATTTGATTAAAATAGTTCCTTTTTATATACTCAGCTCTTTACCATTAAAATGAAATGAAACCAAAAGGGGGGAAAAAAAACTATTCGCCTATAAATCCAGAGAAATAATAAACCAATAAATATATTTTAAGTCTCTCTTCCTCTTTTATTTGTCTTTATATCCATACAGTAGTTTGATTCTACAATTCATAAAAGATGCAGTACTGCAGAGAAGAAGAAAGTCATCCTGTGAACTAAAAACTATTGTGATACAATTTGGGCCCCTTTAAAAATGCAGGAATATGCCTGAGTAGTACAGTCTAAGACAAAGAAACCACTGCAGATGAAAATACTAAACCAAACTATTCTCCTTGTGTTGCCAGTTCATGCTGATAGATTGAAAGGCAAATAATTTAATATTTCATCCTCCAGAAAGTTTATGGTGTAAATTAATCATAAAATCAATTCACACTTTTAAATTAGCTTAAAATGTATTGAATTTTGGATCTGCCAGTTGTAACTTATTTCTTTTCTTTGTTTCAGTTGATAAATGAATATAATAAAAAAAGTCATCATTAGAGACAAACATGATTTTTTTCAGTTAGATTCCATTTCACTGTATGTAGTTTTACCTTACTTTGTTTTTCTAATATTTATAATTTTATTCTGCAATTCAATGTAAGTTTATTTGTTTAAAAAATATACAACTATATACACACACACACACACACACACACACCTTGTCTTCACCCTAACAACCAAGTTTAAGCTAAGCATGCAAAACTTGAACAAACACTATGAAATGATCAAAAGCAACTACACACTGCTTGTTAAGAGAGAATAGTTTATTCCAACATTTTTTGTTTGGAGTTTTTGGCATGGTGAAGACTTCTTCTGCTTGTTTGGTATTTTATGAAAATAAACTACTACACAAGTATGAAATGCCAAAAAGATAAAAAGCTATATTCCCTTTGAAAATATTCACTGTTGTTCTCCAAAGCAAAATAGTTAAAGATGACTCCTAAAAATACAAGCCTCTAAAATGAAAGCCAATCATTCTTTAACTGCTCTGCAATAGTCAGAAAGCTATGTAAAGACAATTCAATGATAGTCATTTCTACCTAACATTAACAGCAGTTAAAAAATTAGGTCAGTTAAAATGAAAATCTCCATTTTTAAGGAGATTAAGAACCATTAAAATAGGATAAAACTATTCCTAAATGACTATACACAGAGGGAAGCAAATTCAGCCAATTTCTAAAACACTCCATGTTGTAGTATATACAACATTATAATTATGTAAGAAATATATGTCAATGGATGGTCTATTAGAAAACTAGGATTCTATTCATGTTCAGTGTTCAGTATTCTCTGGCAGAATTTTGAGTAATTAAAAAGCTGTTTTTATTTATTTTCTTGTTTTTGTTTTCAGCCTGCTCTTCAATAAAGAGCCTCTCTCAGAAACACAGAAATCATGTTTTTTTTCCTCCCACTAGCAATATGCAGATCTATAACTTAAGTTTGGGTTTTAGAATCATTAGTGAGTTGGCTGGTAAATAAACTACAATCTTATTCCAACCAGAAAAATACATACCAGTTAGAATTAATTACTTCTAGCATTTACTATTGTTACTGGACAGACATTGTACTAGCAAATATTAAATATATTTAATAATGGAAATTTGCAAATGCTAATTTCAGAAAACAATAATCACTAAGGGCTCGATCCTGCTCCCATTGAAATAAATGGCAAAACTCCCCACTGACTTCAGAGAGAGCATGATCTTGCCCTGAACAGTTCAGATAATCTCCAGATCTTTGCATATGAAAATATGTTGAGCAGTTTAGCAAAAAAGTATAGCAAATTGGCTATTCTTTTGTTAGTGTCCAGAGAGTTGAACTTTCCTTCACTTTCTGAACAAGAGCAAAGTGACCTGAGAACAATAACAGTGAGAAAAGAGCATATTTACCTTGAGGGAATATCAAAGGAAAAGCTGAAGAATTGCAAAACAAAGTAGTCCAAATGAATTATCTATGCATTGCAGTCCAATTCTGCACCTTAAACTAGGCCACAGTCTGTCAGGCAATCATTTCAGCACCAGCCACCCTGCCTTCCATCTTAAGAGATTCACCCAGAAAATTGACAAACCTGCTCCACGACAACAAAACTCTTCTAATGCTTTTGAACGCCCACCATTTGTTCTCCATTCATCCAATCAACTTTTCACTGCACATCTTCTCTTGCTACCGAGGCTCAGAGACAGGATCACTTCTCATCTGTATGCTAATTATTTTGCCACATGGACAAAAGTAATAATGCTTTTAGACAGGAAACCAACGGGCCTGAAGTAGAAGACAGAAATTAATAAATTGACACCACTAAACGATGCAAAAAAGATGAGCATGCGTGCAGCACTGTGGCTGATGGATCAGCTGTAACCTCCATTTAAAAGCAGCAGACAGACAGGCGGTGGGCTACAGAAAACCTAGGCTGTGTAGTATGCATCAAGAACAAGTTCCCTTAGAGATCACATTACTGCAGCAGAATAACATCAGTAGCATATTGCTGACTTACCCTCTCTCAGTCTGCATTCTTTAAGCAATAAAAAACATATCCATTTTCCCAAATCCTAATGTTTGCGTGAGGGGGACTTCACCTCTAAGCAAGATATTTTTTCAGCTATAATTTTGGCTTAAAACCAATATTTTTTTAATTCTCCTGTTTATTAGGCTTGCAATAGTCAGACAAGATTGGGGCTGTCTACTATAATGCTTCCTGCATTGTACCCACAGGCCCCTAAATCTCTGGAACAGAATGTGTATCATGTGCAGTGCTGTATTTAATGTAATAGATGGGAACAGAAAATACCAGTTAGACTGTTAACAGATAGGAGTAGGTGATGCATCTAAAAATACCTCCTCTAGCACTGATCCTATGGCAAAATGGAGCTTGGATAAAAGAAATCTTAGAACATTCAGCAAACCTGTACACTTTTAAATGTTTACTGTTTTTAAAATGAATAATTAAAAATAAATATAAGTTATTTGCTTGCCACTAAAACTACCTTCCAGTGTGTATAGAGTTAACTCAAATTTCTGAAGCCTCATTTATTTTACCAGCTAGCACCATATTCTCTCTTTTAAAACAAAGGAAATAAACTATTTCCAGCTGGAAAGATTACCAAGCTTCTACCAATGATATAAACTTGGGCAAGGAAACTTTCATCTGACAAACAGATCAAATGTAAACAATATCTCATATACAAAAGACTAAATTTGCATGTGGCTTTCACAAAAATGTTGCCAGCAAAATCAGGTTGATTTTGTAGCTCTGGCTGCTTCAGACTCGTAAATGAGCTATATTATCAAGGAGAGGGTCTTTTTCACTCAAAGGGACACTCAAATTAGTACATTCCCCCACCCCCCTTTATAACACTCACTGTCCTGACAAAGCCCTTTTCAACCCTCTTCCCCTCCCCCAACACTGTAATAAGCTTCACTACAGAGAGTCTTATTTAATAATACTTCTGTATAACGCTCGAAATATGGGGCAGGGCTCCCGAATGAGGTTATCAGGAGGGTAAAGGCTCCCTTTAAATCTGTCCCCTAAACATGACATTTTCGTACCAGGCTGATATTTGTGACCTAGCTAGAACTGCAGCGCTCTTTACACAAAGTCAAACCAAATGTATTTATTAACAAAACGACGGTAAGGAAAATGCAGCCCACTTTAAATACTCAAAGGGGCTTGGCTGCAAGGGAGCCCAGGCTTCCCTGCTGCACCCTGCCCTCCATACAATATAGAGAGAAGTAGAGCACCTCTCAGTAAAATGGTTAGCAGCTACCAGGCAAAAGCCGTCCTTCAAAATCTATTTCTGCCAAGCAGCTATTTTTCGTATGAACAGGCGCACACGGACGCAGGTTGACTTGGTTGCCCTCTTTATTACCATGGCATTCATTGCAATCCCCTGGTTCCTCCACCCTGTTAGTTTGCTGCCTACAGTGATGCTCTCTTCTCTGCAAGCAGCACCATTGCAGACTTGCAGAGGGGGACCATGCTGGCCACTGTTTCAGCAGCAGAGACCGAACACCAAAGGGGTGAATCGCAAGAAACACCTTTTTCCCCCCCAGCCCTCAGAGGTAATCCCTCTAAAGCTCGAGTCTGTTGGCTGACGTGTTGAGACCAGACATGTTGGTTGCTACAGAGGTTACAATTCCCTTCCCATCTAGCATTGCCAGAAATCACGCTGCAGTCTGAAGGGGGGGAGCCTATCTGTGTGTATGTAGCCCTTAGCATCTTGAGCCATCCCAGCCGCTCCGCAGCCACAGGGATAACAAACTTTGACAAGGGAGAGGGGTTTTAGAAAAGGGGCTAAATCACAGCAAACAGGATGAGGAACGTGCTAGCAAAAGCAAAACCCTCGGTTGCATTAATTGGGAGGGTGGGAAGTGGAGTGTTTCCCCGTAAAGCAGAAAGGATTTGTGTGTCTCTCCTCTCCCCTCCCTTCACCTCCCCAACACACACCTGTATTTTCTGTAATTCTTCTCTGTCATCTCCGATTACATCTATCTACATTCCCAGGACTCCTCGTGACGCCGGCGCCTAGAACGGGCAACACTCTAGGAGCACCCATGGGGAAAACATTCGGAAAGCTCGAGCAATGCAGGTGCAACACGCAGGGGCAGACGCCGAGACAGTGAAAGCTGTTCCATAAAGTAAAGAGGAAACAGAGACAGCTTCTCAAGGAGAAACGCCTCTCCTGACCTCTATGGCGGAAAGCGAGTGCTAGCTACCATGTCTGCTGCTTTATGCAGCAGCAGGAGAGTGGCTTTAGGTTTTTTAAGCGAACTAAGTCACCATTAAAAATAACAATCAAAATGTAAAAACACCTGTCAAAGGGTAGTCACCAAAAACAGCCTGTATATGCTTCTGTTGTTTGAGGTCACTTTTGGGTTCAGCATTTTACGGTAACTTCCTCTTCCTTGGGGGGAGAGGAACAAACCCAGCCCAACACAAAACCTGTCCTTTTTCATATGCCACAAGTTGACATGCCACCTTACCTTGTCCACATGGTATTAGCATGAGGCTGAGGCACATACCTCCTGACAGGTGTTTACAAACTTTGCAATGGCTGGAAAACGTTTGCACCTGGCAAAAACCTCACATTCTTGTTCAGATTTAGAGCTGAGGCAAAGAAAGGGCCCAGTCCTGCTGTCATGGAAGCCAGTACCAAAACCGCCCCATGGGAGCAGGATGGAGCCCAGAGTTAGCTGCATAAATTAGAAGCATTTGCACACAAACAAAAAAGACTAGTGTGGAAAATAACCTGGGAGACTGGTGATTCATTGGCCTAATTGTCCTCTTAAGACGTGAGGGTATCGTGTTAATGGTCTGGGATGCCTCCCCTTTCCACAGCCTGTGCCTCTTCAGGGTGGGGGTTGTAGTGGGGGGGGGGATGTTAAGCGGCGTTAATGAGAGAGCACTGTATTCTTTCTGAAGGCTACGTTAAGTGAACTAATTTCAGCTGACCTATACTGGAAAACCTACCATTTCATTTACTTTCTCACTAGCGGTAGTTTCTTGGAAACTACCGGAAGCATAACTCATGCACGAGTCAAACTTACTACTGTTAGCTGGAATTAAAGTCCTGTATTTATTAGAAAGGGGGAGGGAAGGGGAAGCAACCAGCAGCCTTAATTAGACTGCCACCGTAAGAACCTGTTCCTGTACAACCCTCCCTATGTCCTTTATCAGAGGGGTAGCCGTGTTAGTCTGAATCTGTAAAAAGCAACAGAGGGTCCTGTGGCACCTTTGAGACTAACAGAAGTATTGGGAGCATAAGCTTTCGTGGGTCAGAATCTCACTTCTTCAGATGCAAGTCCTATGTCCTTTATTAAAGGTATAGCCTTCTAAAACAATTGCGGGTAAAAGTACTTCTGGAGGAGGGAAGGCAGGAGAGGAGGCAGGTGACAGGAAAAGATTTATTCTTTCTTAAGAGCAGGTTTTCATTGACGTACACTGTTGACAATTGTGTGAAAGTCGGCTGTACAGTAACCCAACAAAAGGTTAAAGTAGGTTCTGTGACGACGTATTTGGAGAATTTTGAAAATAGGCATTAGCCATCCAATGGACTGTAGTGGCTGCAGAGGAATCGTTGGAATCTATTGTGTTACTAGGTACTGGGATATTTTACATGCATTATTTAATAGATTAACAGCTCTTCAGCGAGGCACTTTTAACGTAAAAGAATTTTTATTTTAATGGTTCGCAATAGTTTCTTTGAAGTAATGACCAATCCTTGACGCAACATAGTTTAATGTGTGGCTTCACTTCTGAATATAGAGCCATGTTCATAAAGAATAGGAATGAAAGAAAAATGTGACAAAAGAAGTTACTGCGCATGCGCAGTAGCCAGTTATTAAATGATAGCAATATAAACTTTTACATAATAAAAGTCACATACCAAACTGCATAGCAGCAGATCATGCACTAATACTATGCAAAATGTCTTGTTTTAAACAAATCATGCCTAGTCTGATTTAGCAATCTCAAACCAGAAAACGATTGTATTATTTTTATTGCAACCGAAAACAGGCTAAGTCGTTTATATTATGTATTCACCAACAGGAGATCTTTTAGACCAAGTTTCAGTCCAAACAGTGCTTAGCAATGTCAAACTCCTGAAAACTGGGGTTTGCAATGCAGGGACGCTTCCATCGATGCTGGTGCCAGTGAGGGCAGTCATAATGTTGAAGAATTAAGCTTGATACTATATATGTTTATTCGTGTAAAACGGAGGAAAACTAGTGGCATTAACTCAGTGTGGAATACTTTGAAGAGGCATCATTGAATATAACAACACCTGTAATGCCATTATATCTTGATAGTAAAATTGCATGGATGCAAGGAAGTACTATTTAAACTACAGTATTACGTTGATTTCACAGACTAAACAAAATGCATGCAAGGACAGCTTTTAAAATGAAAGAAAGAAGCATTAAAGAGCACAGATTTTATATTTTTACCCCAGCCATCTTCATATTGTCTCATTATAAAGCATAAAGGCGTCTCTTGCTTTTACCTCAATGAGCAGAATCATTAAGGTGATGAAAGTAAGTCATTTTCACATTGCCAGTAAACTAGTAGGAAGTCAGTCAGTGCTGAATGTAATTGCTATCAGCAGCGGACAGCTCCTGGTGCTGAAAGGGAAAGGCAGAGAAACCTCTTTCACAATAGCTCACTCAACCAGCCTTTGAAAAATCACAGCAAAACTGAATGAGGTGGCAAGTGCTCGGGCTGAATAGCTCTGTCTGCAGAACAATGGCAGCCAACTCCAAATCCTACTATAATCACATTAATGAGATTAATCAGTGAATTAGCAGTAGTCAAATGTCAGGGTGGCAAGGAGGAATCCAACCAAGCTTGATAATTAACTTTTTGGGGTCAGGGAGAGAGAACCAACTGTGCTGTCTCTTAGGCTTTTTCAGAAGTTTACCCATTTCTCTTTGGAAGATCCTAACAATTCAAGAGGAAAAAATAAATAAAAAGACCTCAACCTGTTCATGCTACAAGACAGTCTGCTAATAACACAGTATCGTGTTACTTTTCTCTTACTTTCAGTGGAAGTCCATTGTGGAAACTAGCATCATTTCAAACAATCCACCCAAACGATCGGAGCTACACTGTGTTCAACTTTGAGTGTGAAATTAATTTTGTAATCCAACGTCCGCCACAAAATAGAATATGCATGATAAATAAGGCAGATAACAAAAAATAAATGTCATTCCCTTTAAGAATCTATGGTACAAGATACATTTTTGGGGAGGGGAACAGCACCTTTTAAAATATTAGCAGTCACATGTTATCATGATGATAATCTACTACTGGGTCTATTGGAAACTGGTTCTTATAACAAAAACAAAAATAAGTATAATTTTAATTAAATAATTTAGTGGAACTTCCTTTCTGTGTCCAAGTCAGAGATCTGCCATATTGTAACTGACCTGAATACGAGTGAAACTTCTTTTCCTCTGAAATTCAGCACCCAGGATCATTTCAGTGTTACAAGGAGTTACTATGCAGTATTAAATTTAGAAATAAGCTTCTTTGCAAATGGCAAATAACTGAAATGCAATTATGTTTATTAGCAAAAAAGGGGATGCTGCATAATTCACTTTCTGCCTTTTAAAGCAACAGTATTGTCAGCCATCTGAAACCTTTGTAATTTAAAAAAACAAAACAAAACCTAAGCTTACAAACACTTCTATGGAAATGAATGTTAAAAACAAAAGCAACAAAACTTTGGGTGGTAGTTTGTCTACCTGAGATTGTGTACAGTGTTCATAATAGAGAAAAAATGACTTGCTTTTGTTTAATCTTATCTAGTCACAAATACAAGTACAGGAAGAGAATCTGCTTAACGAGTAAGTTTTAATTACTTCAGATTCCTTTTTACAATCTTCAGCTACTTTTCAATGTTTATTATATTTATAATTTTCACCAAGTTTATATAGACTGTAGCTCTACATTATACAATATTTTCTTCAAGGTGTACTTATCTGAACTATCTTTAAACTGAAGTATGGGAGGATGAAGATTTCAGCACGGTATATTAAATGAATCAACATTATTTGTAAAGCTGGTTCTATGTTAGGAATAATATACCATGTCAAACTATTGTAGATTTGAAATATTTAAGAAAGTTATCTTTAAAATGCAACTTTTATGTGATTACCTTAAAAAGTATAAATCCATTATTTTTCTGTCACTGTGCCTTCAAATCATATTTTATATAAAAAAGCATCGTAGTTTAGTATCTTTTATTTAATTGTGTTTGAATAGCTGTATTGCTCAAGTATTTTATGGGCATCAGAAGTTGTCGTCTCAGGATCTTCGTATCAAAAGTACTGTACAACATGCAGCAAGTTTATATAAACAACATGCTTAATGCAGCAACACATTTTTGTGCACTGAAATCAGACTTCAGTATATTTCCTAACTAGCCTGTAGTTCAATACAATCTCATCTGCACAGCAACACTGCAAGAACTTAAAAAGAGCAAACAATGGATAGTATAAACTATTGAACAACTGCAAAAACCAATAGCCACCCTCCTAGAATCAACTCCCTGAATAAAACACAGCCCTCACCTACACCATTAACTATTACAAACTAACCACAATAACGACATTTCAGCATGGTTAAGAAACAGCCCTGTCTCACGACAACTTTGAAAGGATGAGGAGTAAGAAGCATACCACAGAGACCCAGAAAAGGCTGCTTTTTTTCTTCACTGAACACTGAAAAGATACCCCACGTTCCAGGGATTAAAAAAAAAATTAAATACACCCACCAACACTGAGTAAAAATCAGGGGGCTTCAAGAAGACTGCAGGGAAAAAGCTCTCTCACTCTCCTTAGTGTGCAGAAGCTTAGGGGGGAAAATGTCGCCCTGGCAGGAATGACAAATGCAGCACGATAGGCTAGCAGGCCTGAGGGATCTGTTTTACTTCCACATACATCCTCTAATGCACGCACTCCCACTCATCCTCTCGATATGCTTCCCCCCCCCCCTTTTTTTTTTTCACCAGCTCCAAATCCCCGGCATATGACCTTCTGTTAAATAGATAAAAAAAATTTGCTTATCAGTCATGCAAATGAGGCTGAATTCATTTTCCACAACAGATGGCCTCATAGATAATGATGATGGAAGAGAGAAAATTGAATGTCTCTCACAAGGTGGTCATGGCAACCGAGAGCAGAATCATATCAATAATAAGCTCACTGCATAATAAGGTTGTCAATCCCACAAATCAAAGTCTCCAGCTAAATCAGGTAGCCCACCCCCAAGTCGTTACCAGGTAAATAGAGAAATGGACCGCGTTGGTGGTTGATTTTAAACAAAAACAAAATAAGGAATTGTGAAAAGAAATGGCAGCTCGAGCAAATTCTGAGACAAAATTAGAAGAAATAATCAGGAGAGATTCCTTCACCTCCCCCCCCCCCCGCTAATTGTTTTATTGGATGATTTGGGGAGGGGGGGTTGATGGGATTTTACATGGGATGTGTATATATTAATAGCGAGGCTGATATTTCGAACTCGGTCTGCTGCTGGAGCCTTTCTCCCCACCCTGTCTCTGATGTGGAGTGCTGCATTGATGCAATAGCAGTTCGCCTCAGGCTTCCACCTTGGCTCCCAGGGGGCCACCCCGCAAAATGAATCAGCAGCCATCCTGAGCAGCCTGATTAAAATGAAAATGGCAAGGCACATGTCTGGGCGGAACTAGAGCTGAGCAGAGCTGCCTGTCTGGCAAGCATGCTCAATATAGCTTTTGCTAATAATGGCTTACTGCCTTTCATTTTTAAAGGTATTACCATCGTCCCTTCCCCCAACCCCCTCCCCCGGTGCTGGCTTTCCCCTCCCCCCCGCCAATTGTATATTGCTCACAGTTATAGTCTGCCAGACTGACATGCAGTTATTGTGAAAAGACACACTGTCTTCGCAGGGAATTTCTCCTCAAATATGCTGAAAAACCCAAGACAACCTATTAACATGCAGCTATAAATTATTTCCAGCTATTAGCTAGAAAACAGATCGCGGGGAGGGGAGGAAAAAGCCCCAGCTAGGTACAGTCTAATATCCTGAAAGGGAGCCTTTAGGGAAAAAATCATTTCTGTATCCCTTCCCCTGCAATCGTATCTACATCACAAAGCATGCCTAGCAGCACATGAAAAAGCATCGGTCTGCAACACTCTATGAAATGTATTTAGGGAAAATCCCGCCTGAGCAACAATTCTAGGAAAACTCCCCAATGCAGCGAATTGGATGTACTGAGAAAGAACAATTGAACTGCAGATTTAAAATATCACCGTTCAGCTGAGTATAAAAACACTGTTCTGGGGCAATCAGATTTTTCCAGCATTAAGAATATTAATACACGCCTAATATTTTAAAGTTGGCCAGCTTTGTTGTTTTATGAGGGCTTCAGTTTGCTCTTCATATTCCTTCTCTATTGTGTGGGTGAGACTCCTCCTAGGCAAATACTGCGGTGGCAAAGCTATAGCTTCGGCTCTATGCATATTATTTTTATACACATACACAGACCGAGATGCCTTCAGTTAATTCCTGTTTCTGAGACGTGCTCTTTCCTGCACTCTACCCCCGATGCTGCAGTGTGAATCAGAAATCAATAGAGCTGCTCTAATGGAGGTTCCACTCAGCAAAGCGGCTGCAGCTGGCTGTGCGCAGACACACACACACACACAGCTAATGACGTCTGTGCAACTTTTTCAGCTGATTGGACACCGCATCGGATGTTCTGTGGAGCAAAGAACAGGAGGAATCTGCTATTAAAGTCTGGTAAAAAAAAAAATGGTAGCTTGTATTTTCCTGGCTCCCCGAGAGCAAGGCTGAGCTCCTACAGCGTGTGTGAGCGAGAACAGTTCTCTGGGAGGTGTGGTCACCCTGGAATAAAAGATAACACCCTAAGATTATCATAGACATTGCTGTGACACAGAACTCCGCAAACCACACGGGATTATTAGTTTTATAGGGCTAGACATTCATATCACGAGAGATAAGAATAGGGCACGGGAAGTAGACATGAAAATCAAAATTGTTTCATAGGTAGATTAACAGGATAATTTGTGCCCTTTGGTGCGTTTGCAAGGATTTCTGCTTTCCCCATCCATCGCAGGAGTGTTTTAACAAGAGCTGTATTTTAAATTCGTTGTCATAAATTATGCACTGAAAAAAAAATGAATCACGTCAATTGAAAATGTCCTTCTGCTTCCCTTACCTACAACAGAACAATGCTACATTTGGTAAATTGTACCTTCCAATTTCGTTTGCTATTTTTTTTAAAGTACATTTTTCCATATCCATGCTGCAAAGCTGCTGATCATCGTTTCCTGAAGCTGTATCTCACTGAACCAAGAAACTACTGTGCTGCTGAATCTCTCTCTCTCTCTTTCTCTCTCTGTATTTTATATATAAATCTAATCCTTTACTCCCAAAATAAGGTATTCCTGGGATCTGCGGCACCGCAGAACACCTCCCCCATCCTCCTGTCAATGTGTCTGAGCTTCAGGATATTGACAGCAACTGCCCCAGCTCGAGTCTGGCTCCAGTGGAGCATTTATATTCCTTCCACTCAGCCCTGTGATTTTTGCAGGGCTGAGAACGCCAACCCAAGACCAACTCTGGAGAAATAAAGTCTGGGAAAATGAATGAATCGTACAGCCAAATTGCACGACAGAGCCACATTCCAGACTGTGTTGTACAGTTAATTCTTATGCAAGCTTTAAAAACTCCAGATCAAAACTAAAAATTATGGGATGTGGCAGACTGCAAAGTAATGGACTGTAGGATATTTTAGAACAAAAAGGGGCCACTAAGCTCAGGAGTCCACCTTCTTTTCCCTGTTAGCAATTATACCTCCACAATATACCCCCTCCAAATATTTGCCTAGTCTCAGTTTAAATTATTTATACTAGTTGCTCTTTCTGCTGTCCTTGGCAGTTTGTTGCACATATTAACTGCTCTCTATGTAAAGCTGTTCTGTCTAGATTCCTTTCCTGCTCAGCCCTTACTTAGCCTTAACTCCTTTTGTACTGGACAGAAAGCTTCGCCCATTTCCAATGTCCGCTCACTTGGAAATGGATTTCAGGATATAAAAGGTACATTCAGCAGCCCAGAAACTGAGTGTTTGCTAGACACAGTAGGTGGTGTATTAGGCAAATGTTCAACAGTTCATGGTACCTTCCCTTGTATCTGAAATTAATCCCCCAAAAGCTTAACCTACATGGCAAAGAATATTTCCTTTGAATTAAAAAAAATAGTTGTCTTTTCTCTTTAAAAAACAAAAACTTAAGATGACCGATACTCATGAAAGTAAATATTGTTACCACTGACACATTGGAAGGAACATTTTTCATTAATTTCCTTAGTTTGGCTGATGCTATATTTATCAATACCAAATGAAATGAAAAGCAGCAGATGCCCAAGGAGAGGGAGCACTTGCAATATATTTCCTGCTTGGGAAGGAGTTTGCCTTAGTCCTTTCTGCTGGTCTATAAATCTTGACATCCACTAAGTCCTATCATGTATGGATATCAAAGCATAGGTTGTCTTTCATGCTGTTTCTCCCATCTCATGCTGAGAGTTCTAGATCTTTGCATCCAGTCAGGCATTCATCTGTCCTTCATGGTTGGCTCTAGTGAAATCTTCAGGAAAAGGGGGACGCTGTGCCCTCAGCCTCCAATGGTATTTGGCCTTTGGACTCTTTTGTAAGCCTTAACTGCCACAAGATGCTGCTAGCAAATGAACTGGCACCCATCATCCCATATTGCTAGGACCCTTTTTGCATGTCCATGGCAACATCTCAAAGATGACCCCTCACCAATTCAAGTTCTGGGCAATTTTTCCACCCAATTTCTAGTAATCCTTAATGTAACTCTGTTGCTACACTTCCTGACGCAATCCGTAGTTGCAGGGTCAGTGTGCTATGCCATGCCCATTGAGGAAGGAGTTCAGATCAGACCAATGAAGCCCAGTGCTCACAGCGTAAGTAATGGATGAGAGGCATGAGCTGGTACCACGCATACCCCTGAATCCTTCCCAGTGGATATGGACTGCATCATGGTTGTATCCTAGTTGTGAACCTAAGTTTTTTCTTAGACATGTTTTTGCATGCCCAGAGCAGGATACCATGCCCAATGTTCCACCTATTTAACAGAGCAATCATTTGAAATGAAACTACAGATGGCAGTCAGACAGGTGAGTGAACAGGTCTTTGAGAATCTGGCACCACATGGAGATAAATGTACCCCCAGAGGCATTCTGTGTGCAATCTGCATATTGCTCATAACTCATGGTCTGGGAACCCCATGAAGGCAGCTCCCATGCAGAAAGAGTGAGGACCATACATGGGGAAGACTGCTTTTAGTAGGAACTGGGTTGGGGAGTCCAATCCATGTGGAGAAATGGTACACCCTCAACACAGTGGAAAGTACACTTAGATACCATCATAAGGTAACAGCTGAGCTCATACCCTACCATTCAGGTTTGGAAAAAATGAAGGTTATAGTCCAGACGGTCTGATGTCAGCATAAATTCCCCAAGCATGGAGTACCATCCCCACTCTCCAGCTTCCATGGCAAACTTGCTCTTTTGGAAAGTCCCAAATGAGGCAAACATGCAGGTGGCCTGTTGGACCTGTTACTCCACAACTGAGCTGGCAATTAACTAAGCTTGGGACAAAGGTCTTGCAATATCTGTAGAGTGATGGGGAACTACTTTTTCCCTGGTAGGCACTGGTCTTAGCCAGACCTCCATCATTTTCCTGGTGAAATATGATGTGTACAGGTCAGGGTACTGGACCATCTTGGGGGGGAACCCAACAACCTGCCGGCTAGTAGGCAATGATAGAATGCACCAACCCTTGTCAGCTCAGATCTACCATAAATTGTCACACATGAATCTGAAGGGTGGGCCATTTGTTGACAAGCCCCAAAAGTGCCTTAAAACAAAGGTGCTCAGGGCAACAGATTACTTCAGAAGCCCCAAATCTGTCACATGTTAAGCCACCAAGGAGTTTTGGCTTCACACATAGAAACTGGCAGTAGGAGCAGAGCAGTAGCTAAAACCAGTCTTCTGAAAATGAGAGACGCACAAGACATATCATAGACCAGCTTAATGATAGCCACTCATATTTATTTTGTTGAGACCATGGCTAGAATAGTGCATGTATTAAGGATGAAAGATTCTCAAAAGTTTATATTGCAACTTCATTTTGGATAAGTATGTTAAACTTCAGAGGTTCAGCAAAGATCTATCTGACTAAACAAACTTCTTCAGAATGCACTATTGGTCTGGGACTCTCACGAGGAAAGACTGTCATGAAATTTCCAGAACTACTGCTCCTGGCCAGAAATACCATGATGATAACCTCTTCTCCAATCATTTGGCACTCTGAATTCTAGATTCAGACAGAAGCTTGAAGTGAAAACATATTTAACATATTTCAGCATCTCAATGAAAGATTTTGCTTGTAACAATGAGAAAATGTAGAGGAGAGGGTTTGTATTTATCTGAACTGGTTCACCAATCTGTATCCAAAACTAGAAAGATTATTGCTTGTTATTTACTGAGGGATGTGTGCTTTAGTTTTGCTATTGACATCAATGAGAAGAAGGAGCAGCCCCACAGCAGTGTCAACAAATTGGAGACAATTCAGTGAAAAGCAATAAAAACAATTAAGGGTCTGGAGGGAATAGCTTATAGGAAAAGATTAAAAGGGCTAAATACACAGAGCTTGAGTAAATAACTAAAGGAGGACATGATAACCTTCTTCACGTACTTGATCGTTCAAAACACCAAGGAGGGAGAGCAATTGTTTAGGGTAACCTAAAGGGTGTTGCTAGGAGTAATGAGAATAAATTAAGCAAAGGAATATTAAGGTTGAATATCAGGAAACAATTCCTAATGGTGTGCTCTATTAGACTGTGATATAATTTCTTATGGGATTAGCAAAGCCACATTACTCAAGTCATTCATAACTGGACCAAACAAAGCACTGCAGGTTATACTATAGGGAACAATCCTATAATGGCAGGGGAGTGGTCTACATAACCCAATAGGTCTTTTCTCTCTCTAAATTCAATGCTTCTCAATTCTTATTAGTTTATATCCCCAGTTAAGCAATAATCCCCATTGTAAGCTCTCTTGGCTAAATCAGAAAGCATCATGGGAATTCTGAATCTCATAATGGAACAAAGGGAAACTTTCACTACTAGAACCTGAAGGGAGTTTTTCCAGTTTAAAATAGTTTTATACAGTACTTAATTAAAAAAAGTCAGTAGAAACAGATTCATTTATTTTAGTAATTTTATATCATATGACCAAATATAATGCCAGCAGTGTGCTAGGCACTTTAGCAACAGGGTAAAGGGTCACACTGTAAGATCATGAAAGATTTGCAATCTAAGGTCCTGATTCATCAAGATGCTTAAATAAGTGTCTAACTTCAAGCAAGTGAGCAGTTCAAACAGCATCAAAGTGACACACGCACGTTTACTTTTGATCTGAACAATGTATTATGCAACAACTTTTTGCTCCTCGTACCTTGCAGCCTTTGTTATCCCCAAGCCACATAGACGTTAATGGGATTACTCATGTTCTTGAAGTTCAGCACAGGCCTAAGTACCTGGCTGAACTAGGATCTAAGGTGCCAATCCTGCAAAAAATTATGTACATGAATAGCTACACACATGAAGAGTCCCCTTGTCTCCGAGTCAAATAGGACTACTCATAGATCATTGTTTATTACTTATATTATGCTAGAACCAAGGAGCATAGGCTCTGAAGCCAGGGGTAGGTAGGGGAAACTCAGGCTATGCCCCGAACACTTTTTGGTTGGGCCAGACCTGAGTGGTGCTGTTACCTCTTGCACCAGGTTGTAATACCATTCACTGACATTTGGAGACAGTGAGTATAGGGCATCATGGGCCAGGAGGGTCAGGTTGCTGGTTGGGCAGAGGATGCCTGGGAGAGGAAGAGGAGGGTCAGGTGTGGGAACAAATCTATGACACCCCCCACCCACCCATCCACCCACACATGCTTTAAATGATGCTCTGCAAACCCTGCCTAGGAGCCCCAGTCATAGACCAAGACCCTATTGTGCTAGACACTGTACAAACACAGAACAAGACAACAATCCATAGAGTTATGAATATGCTTAAATCTTTGCAGGATAAGGTCCTACGTGAACTAAGGCTAAGGAAAGGCAGTCAACAGAAGTTGGAGACTGAGCAGTGGTAACCAGTGTGTCTTGTTACTTCTACTTTATTTTTCATATTTATTATGTAGTAAATACTTTGATATCCTTGAAGCAATGTGTTTTCAAAAGGGACGTAGGAGAAGAGGATGGGGAAATGACAGATTGATGCAGGGTGTGCCATCCATAAGGGGCATCATGGAAGAACTGTGATGATGCAAATGGGAAGAAGTGGGCAATGACTGGGGGGGTTGGGTGGAACACAGACTGAAAGGTATGAGGATCAAAAAGTTTTATCCTTTTTCAAAAGAAAAGTGATACCTTCTTGCTGGAAATGCAACCTAGTTTGTTCTTGCAATGCCTCAGTTTTACCTTTAAAATACTAAACTTCATTTAAATTTTCAAAATTGTACTATACAAATTCAGAATGTGGTAGCACCCAGAGGCCTTATTCAGGATTGGAGACTGTAGGAGTGGACCCACATTGTCACATTATATTTACGTCATCTCTTTTATAGATAATAGGGGACCACATTTTTCAACATGGATTCCTTAACAGGACATCCAAATATGACATTTGGATGCTTATACAGACCCTTAGATATTAGGCAAATATCTGTTTCACACACTTACATGCCACCTGAAGCATCCAAACCCAAGATTTGAATGTTCTGTTAAGCAGCTTATGCTTGAAAGTGATGCCTACTATGTCATCTTTATCCAACAAAAGCTATCTATGGAAGTTTGAACTGCATTAGCACTGCATAAAGCATGCTGTCTGTCCCCCCTCCACCCATCCCCATGTAATTCTACTAGAATAGTTACCCTATGGAAGGCTCCAACATGAGGAAGTAGGCAGCACTGGGTTACCAGATAGGGCAGGATTCTCCAAGCACTCACCATTAAGCCAACAATGCCTAACCAGCTTTTGCAGTTGCAACTAGGGAGAAAATACTTTCTTCAAAACAAAAAGCAGGCCCTAGTTGTGTAGTTTGTGAGGCCTGTGAAGCTTCTGCTTATCAATGGCTGTGAGGGTCATTTTCCTCTGCACAGAGCCTAGCACATGTATAACATTGGAATAGCCATATCAGATCAGACCCAAGGTCCAACTACAAGATGCTTCAAAGGAAGGTGTACAACACCCATAGCAAATGATAATGCACTACCATACCTCTGGGCAAGTTTCTTCTGAACCCCATGCTTGCAGTGGTTGAGTTATATATTGGAGCATGATGGGTGATGACAGATACAATCATTTGTAGTCCAATATAACTGGATTTTGATGTCAAAACATACTTAATAATTGCATTTTCCCAAAATCAAACACATTACTTAGTTCTGAATTTTTTCTTAAGTGTTTCCAGTCTCATTTGACCTCTAATTTTCCTCCATCACTTGCTGGGGCTTTAGCCTTATTTCTTCAGTTAGACTTTTAGATAGTTAGCGCCACGCTATATAACAAGTCCTGGAAAATGGCTACTAGTCCATCATCTATTGGAGTTGCCCCTCTGCCATTTATAGTCCAAAGTAATTGAATTTTGATGTCCAACTGTAATTTATAATCACAGTTTTCCAGAATGAAGTAACATGCTTAATTTTTACTTTTTTCCTAAGCATTTCCAGTGTTGTCTGACCCAGAGTTGTAGAAGATAGCAATTGTCCTCATCCGCCATCTCATGTGGCATACCAAAGGAAACTGGAGAACCTCTTTTGAAAGGGCAGAGGGTGAAAAACACTATCCATTCTATCCATTTCTAGGACTCCCTTTTACATCATTTTGGGATGTATTAGCAAGGGTGTTGTAAGCAAGACATTAGAAGTCATTCTTCTGCTCTCCTCCATGCCGATTAGGCCTCAACTGGAGTATTGTGTCCAGTTCTGGGCATCACATTTCAGGAAAGATGTGGACAAATTGGAGAAAGTTCAGCGAAGATCAGCAAAAATGATTAAAGGTCTAAAAAACATGCCCTATGAGGGAAGATTGAAAAAATTGGGTCTGTTTAGTCTGGAGAAGAGAAGGCTGAGGGGAGGACATGATAAGAGTTTTCAAGTACATAAAAGGTTGTTACAAGGAGGAGGAAGAAAAATTGTTCTTCTTAACCTTTGAGGATAGAAGCAGCAGCAAGGGGCTTAAATTGCAGCAATGGACATTAGGAAAAACTTCTGACAGTTAGGAAGTTTTTCCTAATATCCAACCTAAACTGCCATTGGGACATTAGGAAAAACTTCCTAACTATCAAGGTAGTAACTATCAAGGAATAAACTGGCTAGGGAGGTTGTGGAATCTCCATCATCAGAAATTTTAAAGAGCAGATTAGACAAACTCCTGTCAGGGATAACTACTTTGTCCTGCCTTGAGTGCAGAGGACTGGACTAGACCTTTCAAGGTCCCTTCCAGTTCTATGATTCTATCTGCAAGCCTATGTACAACACCAACGTCCCGAGGACTAAGCTGCTATGTGGGGAGGATGAATCTGAGGAAGAACCTTTGAGAGTTCAGCTGCAGATGCTACCCCTTCACTACTTTTCCTCTGAGGATGAAGGGTTCTCTCTCTCTCTCTCTCTCTCTCTCTCTCTCATGGATAATCCAAGTTAAATTCCCAAGCAGTCTAGGACTCAAGTGGTCTAATTAAAAACAAAATTTATTAAGGTGAGAGAGATCAGGTTAAAACTTAAGGGAGGTATGCATAACATAGCTAATCTTCTACTCTACAGAAGTTAGTTATATTTTTATCTAAACCTTCTGTTTTTTTGACCCCTTGATCAGCCAGATTGGGACAATCACACCTTGCTGGTCCCTGTTAGGAATCATCATAGCTCAGGTACATTTTAATCTTTGGGATATTATCCTGGCTATTAGAATATCAGACAACCATCTCAAAATGCATTTACACAAACGTCCTCACGGAACATTACCTCTGCAATGTCCATTTTTAATTTGAATCATGCAGCATTATACACACTGTCCTATAAAATTTACAGGGACAGGAAACCAGATTGGTTTATACTAGTAGATAATGTTTTTTTGAACCCTCAGCTTTGCTATAAACCAATCTGGTTTCCTGTTCTTCCTTCTCCCCCATCATAATAGGCCTTTCAGCTCACATTTGCATCTCCCCTCTTTACAGGTGATGCTGGAAGAAGCCAGTTTGGGATGTTAATGTTTTTTGGAATGTTCGTGCTCCCCCCGCCTCACCCAGATGCTAGCTATGAAAGAAACTCACCATCTGCCTATTAGAGATATCTATTTTTCCTTTTATTATTCTACATTATTGACAGATTAGAACTCAGCTGTCACAGTTCTCACTGTCTCCTGGTAATAAGATATCATATCCCACCACCTCCACCACTCTCTGCATGCATGCAGCCACTAACAATAAGATGGACCAAAAATAAGTTTATTTATTCTGTCTTGCTGAAAAAGGTACTGACAACACTGTATTATATTCTGAGTCCTTCTCAACCAGTCCATGTCCCTATACAGAAAACACCTTCAGCCCTTATCCCTTCCTTTCCTTATTTTTCTTTCTGCAGCACTTGTTTGTGTAAGTGTTCTAAGTAATAAAATACCCCATCAAAGCCATTACTTAAGCTTTCATGTCCTGGACTTGTTTTAATGCTTTCTAGTCTGCTTGCTATCAGTCCTGCCAATAGCATTCTTTAAGAGGTAATAAAGTAACCTGGAAGGGAAACATTCACAACGAAATTTTCACAAATATGTTCTGGTATAATTCTCAAACTTGAAGAGTTAAAGAACGAAGATTACCTGTCATCACTGACATTGGGGATTTCTACATGAAGGTACCACAACATAAACAGGAGGCTCCTCTGAGAGCAGCTATAGCCATTTACAAATTTGGAAGCTAGAGCCACCAATACCCTGCATGTTTGACAGAATCGTATTGCTGATCCTTGATTCTGTATTAAGTTTGACATTGCTAAAGTACAGTGGTGATCAGATGTGTTACCATGTGAAAAAAGAACTGGCTTACTGACAGTACCCTGGCTGCTGTTCCTTTTCAGTTTGGGTGTATTCAGAGTACTATCTGCACACTTTAATGACAACCTCGTCTTAGCACTGTAGAGCCAATAAAGCTGTAGAAGAGTGAAGTATATACTTTCTGGCTCGTATAGCATTAAAAGAATTATTAATTTAGGCTCCAATCCTGCAAACACATACATAATTTTAAGCATTTGATTAGTTTCACTG
This sequence comes from Trachemys scripta elegans, assembly GCF_013100865.1. Classification (NCBI taxonomy): domain Eukaryota; kingdom Metazoa; phylum Chordata; order Testudines; family Emydidae; genus Trachemys; species Trachemys scripta. The sequence continues at coordinate 168,501,258 of NC_048300.1, forward strand.
ACTCCCCTTTGCCATTAACGTCAATGGGACTATGCACATGCTCAACATTAACAGAGTACCTAAGTGGTTGCAGGATCAGGACACAAGTTCAACCAGTCTTACCTTGCTGCTCAATGGTGGTGTATTGTGCCTCATTCTGGTCACCCATGAGTCATGCACACAAATAGATACTGAACTCAATCAATCCTGTAGGATCATTGCAGGGATTTTGAAACCGAGGCCCACAGTTGCTGTACTGCGTCGCAGGGATTGCACCATCATCAGTAAGAGGGGGTGATTTCAGCAAAAAGGAGACACAGAAACAGGTGCATGAGCTACTGTGTGCACACATTCCACCACCCAAGAGATGGAAGTCTAGAAAGAGCTTTGCCTCTGAAAATCTCTTTCCCTAAAATACTGCAGTGGAAAACTACAAAGTAACAAAATAGCAGGAAATGCCAGTGATCTTGGAGAAACTGGTTCCTCCAGACACTCCCCCCAGACACTGACCTTGAACAAAAGCATGGATGTACTCTAAATTGAATGACAGGTTTCAGAGTAACAGCCGTGTTAGTCTGTATCCGCAAAAAGAAGAACAGGAGTACTTGTGGCACCTTAGAGACTAACAAATTTATTAGAGCATAAGCTTTCGTGGACTACAGCCCACTTCTTCGGATGCATATAGAATGGAACATATATTGAGGAGATATATATACACACATACAGAGAGCATAAACAGGTGGGAGTTGTCTTACCAACTCTGAGAGGCCAATTAATTAAGAAAAAAAAAACTTTTGAAGTGATAATCAAGCTCCTGATAGCCATCCTGGCCACTATGGACGTAGAAGCCCTCTACACCAATATTCCACACAAAGATGGACTACAAGCTATCAGGAACAGTATCCCTGATAATGTCACTGCTAACCTGGTGGCTGAACTTGTGATTTTGTCCTCACCCACAACTATTTCACATTTGGGGACAATATATACCTTCAAGTCAGCGGCACTGCTATGGGTACCCGCATGGCCCCACAATATGCCAACATTTTTATGGCTGACTTAGAACAACGCTTTCTTAGCTCTCATCCCCTAACGCCCCTACTCTACTTGCGCTACATTGATGACATCTTCATCATCTGGACCCCTGGAAAAGAAGCCCTTGAGGAATTTCACCATGATTTCAATAATTTCCATCCCACCATCAACCTCAGCCTAGATCAATCCACACAAGCGGTCCATTTCCTGGACACTACTGTGCTAATAAGCGATGGTCACATCAATACCACCCTATACCGGAAACCTACTGACCGCTACACTTACCTACATGCCTCCAGCTTCCATCCAGGACACACCACACGATCCATTGTCTACAGCCAAGCTCTAAGATATAACCGCATTTGCTCCAATCCCTCGGATAGAGACAAGCACCTACAAGATCTCTATCAAGCATTCTTAAAACTACAATACCCACCTGCTGAAGTGAAAAAACAGATTGACAGAGCCAGACGAGTACCCAGAAGTCACCTCCTACAAGACAGGCCCAACAAAGAAAATAACAGAACACCACTAGCTGTCACCTTCAGCCCCCAACTAAAACCTCTCCAGCGCATCATCAGAGATCTACAACCTATCCTGAAAGATGATCCTTTACTCTCACAGATCTTGGGAGACAGATCTGTCCTCGCTTACAGACAACCCCCCAACCTAAAGCAAATACTCACCAGCAACCACACATCACTGAACAAAACCACTAACCCAGGAACCTATCCTTGTAACAAACCCCGATGCCAACTCTGTCCACATATCTATTCAAGTGACATCATCATAGGACCTAATCACATCAGCCATACCATCAGGGGCTCGTTCACCTGCACATCTACCAATGTGATATATGCCATCATGTGCCAGCAATGCCCCTCTGCCATGTACATTGGCCAAACCGGACAGTCTCTATGCAAAAGAATTAATGGACACAAATCTGACATCAGGAATCAAAATACTCAAAAACCAGTGGGAGAACACTTTAACCTGTCTGGTCATTCAGTGACAGACCTGCGGGTGGCTATATTACAACAGAAAAACTTCAAAAACAGACTCCAAAGAGAGACTGCTGAGCTAGAATTGATATGCAAACTAGACACAATCAACTCCGGTTTGAATAAGGACTGGGAATGGCTGAGCCATTACAAACATTGACTCTATCTCCCCTTGTAAGTATTCTCACACTTATTATCAAACTGTCTGTACTGGGCTAGCTTGATTATCACTTCAAAAGTTTTTTTTTCTCTTAATTAATTGGCCTCTCAGAGTTGGTAAGACAACTCCCACCTGTTTATGCTCTCTGTATGTGTGTATATATATCTCCTCAATATATGTTCCATTCTATATGCATCCGAAGAAGTGGGCTGTAGTCCACGAAAGCTTATGCTCTAATAAATTTGTTAGTCTCTAAGGTGCCACAAGTACTCCTGTTCTTCTAAATTGAATGAGATCTGGGATGGCAAAGACTGGTGACAAAATGACCTAGTAGAAGCTGAGGAACAACCCCAAATGTGACTGTGGAGAGCCTAGGCAAACACTTGAACACTGCTTGATGCAGTGCTGCCAACAATATGCCATGCTCCCAAAGAACTATTTGAGATAAGTGACAACACCAGGCCTTGGCTGCTGCTTTGGGAGCAACAAGCTGGATGATGAAGAGCCCAAGTTCAAATTCCAGAATCTCTACGTTAAGCTTTAAAGAGGTGTATACCCAATTGCACCTATAATATCCTTTATTTGATTAAGGATTATAATGCATGAGTCAGAACAAATGCTGCTTGACTTTCAGAGCCCAGACTGAGTTTGCAGGGCTAGTAGCTGGGGGGAAATTAAGCAAATATTATGGAAGTCCTTGGAAGTCAAGACCTGTTCCTGTACAGTTAGACTTGTGCATTCTAAAGGCAAACTATAATGGTACTTAATTATCAGAAAATAATTTACACAGGAAGAGATCCTCAGCTCCACCTTTTAAACTACTCTATTTGTAGTTCTTTTATGAAATACTGTGAAATGAGAAGCAATTTTCTTAGTCAAGATTCATAAAAAACAAAAATATCTGTTAGGCCAGTGGCTCTCAACCTTTCCAGACTACTGTATTCCTTTCAGGAGTCTGATTTGTCTTGTATACTCCCAAATTTCACTTCATTTAAAAACTACTTGTTTATAAAATCAGACATAAAAATACAAAAAGCGTCACAGTCCACTATTACTGAAAAATTGCTTACTTTCTCATTTTTACAATATTATAAAATAAATCAATTGGAATATTAATATTCAGTGTATAGTATATAGAGCAGCATAAACAAGTCATTGTCTGTATGAAATTTTTTGCTAATACTTTTTATGTAGCCTGTTGTAAAACTGGGCAAATATCTACAGAAGTTGATGTCCCCCCTGGAAGACTTCTGAGTAACCCCAGGGGTACGTGTCCCCCTGGTTGAAAACCACTGTGTTAGGCAAGACATATTGTCTGGAACAGAGGGAACATGAACAAACTGAGAATTTTAAAGAAAAAGGATATCTTTAGGTTGCAGAAGGAAAAGGCCAAGAGAACAAAAAAGGACAAGTGTTCAGTAAAGAGGTAGCCCTCGGTCTGTGTGAGAGAAACATAGTACAAGATTTAAGGCAGGGAAATAAACCTCTGACATATGCACTCAAGACACAAGAAATTTTATGCACATGAATGAAATTTGTATTGAAACTATTTCTGTGGGAGACGTTGCAGCATTTAACAGATATGAGAAAGCCTAGAGAAGATGACCAAGTCATTGGTTTTGCTACTTATTTAACTTCGCCCTCTCCTCTACATGACAGAGCTGTTTATTCTCTGCTGAATCTTTTAAAAGTGAACAGGGCAAAATAAGGATCAGAAAGGGGAAAAAAGCTCCTAATACTGAGAAGAAAAACAAACAAACCTGTCTTTAAAAAAATGCAAAAAAGTGGTCAAATTGTGTATGTCTAGGGATGTAATTTAAAGCCATCCACAGGCTGCAATAGTTTGCAGTATTCATAGTTTACATCTAGGATTAGACAGAACCGGAGTGCACTGAGGTGCAACTCTGTTTGCCCAGACAACTATCCACTAGCTCTCTGACTTCTCTGATCCATCATGTTGGCAATACAACGCTTTGGGAGAAGCGCCACCGAATCAGTCCTTATTCTTCAAACAGAGAAAACTCAGTACCTAAAGGAATAAAGCTCCTTTTTCCTCATCTAAATCCCACTTTAACCTTTACTCTGTTTCAAACACTGGAATAGTACAGGGCTAAAAAAAAGTGCAACATGAAATCCAGGCTAGTGGATAGTTTTTTCAGTGTGATCTTATTGAAAGTCCAGATAAAGGGCTGGAACCCCAGCTGATTTAAATCAGTGTAGTTCCAGTGAAGTTGCACCAATTTATGCTAGCTGAAGATCTGGCCTGTAGTTTGTTTGTTTACTATTATGTCTAAACGAAAGACAAACAAATTTTTAAGTATCTGCTTTATTTATTTTTTTTAAAAATCACCTGGCTCTATGGGGTAGTTTTTCTGTAAGGATGTTTATTAAAATATTTACGTTTATAACAAAACATTTTTGTTGAGTGAAAATTAAAATGAAAGCGACAGTACCATATGAAGTGTACTCTGGTCATTCTACCTTTTTACCTGGAAGAGTGAATCTGATGTGCTTAACTTTTAGCACATGAGTAGTTCCACTGACTTCATGAAGTTACATATAGAGTAAAAGGATGCATATATGTATGCGTATGTTTGTTGGAAGACGTTTGAAAGGCAGGGGGAAATGGGCACCTAATTGCCCACTGCATGTTTGAAAAAAATCTTTCCCTAAATCATAGTAAAGGGGAGGCGCACTCACCACTGGAATCCCCCCATCATGCCAGGATGTGGTATTGCAGGCACTTCATCCATACCATACCACCCGCTTTTGTTGGCCAATCTGCTGCTACAGAGGTATTCTTCTGGGTGACTCAGCCCCCCAGCCCAGTATGCTTAGTTCATTCTCCTTCTGGGTAACAGAAGTCAAATTTAAACAGCCAAACAAGACATCCAATCAACTTGCTTCTGCCCTTCTTAGGCCTGACAGGTGTTCCCCTCCCTAGGGACTCTGGCAGTTTCTCCCAGGGACTCCTCCTTTCTTATAGGCCCTATATCAGGGCTTCCCATAGGAACCTAAAATGCTCTATGCAGTTCTTATCCCAGCTGCCTCCTGACTGCATTCTCTTAAGTCCTTTTGATTATGAGGCCCAGGTGTTTGCCATACTAACACCTGATTCCCTCACTCCTGCCCCTCAGTTTGGGATGCAGTTAAAGCACAGGTAGGACTGACTGAACAGGGCTGAGCTAGCCCCAAGTCTCCTGGCCTTTAAAAAGGCAGAATACATTGTTACAATTAATTCATTTTACTAAACTTGAACAAAACAACACAGCATTACCAATAAAATAGGAAGCAGCCATCTTTACAGTCTAGTGAGAGGGCCCAATCCAATGCCTATTGAAATAAAATAAGAATCTTTTAATCAACTTCAAGGGAAGTTGGCTCAGGACCAGAGACACCGTGAATGGATGGAAAAGCCAGGCTTTTGCATTTGTTGTTAGTTAAGTCTGGGGAGATTTTTTGTTTGATGGTTTTTTTTAGAGTGTTAGTTAAAGTCTATTAACAGATAAACAGAATTAATTTTGTAACACATTTAAAGAGTTCCTGTTTTCCCCACACATTTAAATAGTTTCCGCACTCTCTCAATCCTACTCTACATCATCAGTCCAGAGCTTCTGATGGAAGTAGCAGTAAACTTTCTGCTTCCAACAAGAGAGACTGTTCAGACCATTTATTGTTATGGTGCTATAGTGAATAGTGGCAATTAAAGACTTTTGTCAAATAATTTTTCTGTATCTATATTTTTAGTTAGGAAAAACATCTTCAAGGCCTTGTGAACAAACAAAAAGATGCACTAGTTTAGTTAAATCAGTTTAGAAACTGATTTCACAAAATCAGCACTATATAAATACACTCAAATTAGTTTAGGAGAGCATTCACATACATACCAGTTTCCACAAGGATTTAATTAAATCAGTACAATTTGTGTTTAGACAAGGCCTGAGATTAAGGAACTGATAGACTAGTTCAAGGTACCTCAAGCAACCACTTCCATTCACTTCTTCATCACACCATAAAAGGTGTTAGGAGGAAGATAATAGTAAAGTGATCTGTAAGAGAAGACAATGATATTAGCCCATCTGGCACTATATATTTTTAACTCACTTCATCAGGACAGGCAGCCAACAATATTTGTTATAAATTATTCACTGCAAGCAGCAACAACCTACTATACACAGCACAACATTGTAACCAGCTGAGAAGATATACCACACACTTTTTCACCATGAGCATTTACATAACACTGCATAGGCATTTAGTACTATTGTCACTAATGTGACTCTTTTTGTAGTCCCTTGAGTGCTTCTGGTTTTGCAGGGTACATGTAGCTAAATAGTACTTGTATGGCCCAAGGACATATGCTGTCTGGCCTCCCGCAGCCACTGCTCAATTGAATATAATGGAGTCATGCTAAATGACACAGCCCTCAGCATGGTAGGTGGAGGGGGCAGGCACATGCACAAAGAATCAATCAAGCAAAGCAACTCTAAATTCTACAAGTCCTGTCAAGCAAATATCTATAATACGTTTTGTCACTGAGACTGTCAAAAATGGGCTAAATCCTCAGCTAGTATTTCTCAGCACAGCACCACCAACTTCAATAGAACTATGCCAATTTACACCAGCACAGGATCTGACCTTATTTTACAGCTTTTGAATATAGTGGTTTGTTTTCTATTAGTTTAATACCCTTTGATAAGTGTGAAAACCACATTCCTCTCCCACCCCCAGTTCCTTCACAATCCCCTCCAACCACAAAACAGGTTTTATCTTTTATATTTTGGAAAGCCTCAATTTTGCTACCCTGGAGAAAAAGTCAACTTAGTTCTAATTTATTTACTTCTTTTGTTGTAAGAATTGGCTCTGAATTTGTCAACAAATGGGTACAAAATTTGTTATTTAACCTGAACCCTATAGATGCGCAAATAATTTGTAACAAGTAATTGTCAAATTTTATCTATGCTGCTTGTGAAATTCTCAATTTGTTTCATTATTTGCAGTTGTTTGTCAGTTTCCTTATGGTATTTTATCTTATATAAGTAGTTCACGAATACCAACTCTGGCCAAATCATTTAAGGAGCTGCCTTCACAGAACAGACAATATATTTGAAGATCACAAGCATGGAGATCAGATTTTACTGATCTGTCTTATTCTTCAAAATTAGGAAATCTTTGCTAATAAATCTTGCAAAGTTGTTCCATTTGTAAAATGATACTAATAATACTTCACACACACATACGTGACTGGGGAAATCTTAAACCACGTATGGTTTTTGGATGTTGCTTGCGATAAAATAAAAAAATAGAATCTCTGACCACATTTTTCAGATGGGAAAGTGGAAGCACAGAACAATTTAGTGGCTTTCCAAGGAGACACTATTGTCAAGGTTCAGTAATTAGACATAGGACTAGAATAGAAGATTGAAAAATTTCAAATGTTGGAAATATTCAGCGAAAGAGATATTTTTCATGAAAAGATTTTCCATTTTTTTGACCAGTTCTAACTAGAAGTCAACAAACCAGGGTTATAACCCAGGTTATGACACTGACTTTCTATGTGAACTTTGTTTCACCACCTGTAAAGTGGTGTATAAATATACTATTTCTATAATGAAGTGTGCAAAACGTTAATATCAGCAGCAGAGTCAAGACTAGAATTTCCAGCCTTTTGACTCCGACCTGTAATTAGCCCACCTGCTTTTTATGGTATGAGGTAGGGTGTGTGTGTGTGTGTGTGTGTGTGTGTGTGTGTGTGTGTGTGTGTGTGTGTGGAGAGAGGGGGGTTGTTAAATAGTGGACACCCCTTTCTCCATTCTGGTGTTTCAGAAGCTACAGGAGTGAGTTGTTACATGAACTGGATTGAGTGTCACATATTTGAATTCTCACAAAAGAAATATTTCATAAGTTATGCTCAGCTTTACTCAACACTTGTCTCTCTCGTCTCATACAGTAGAAGAGGCTTCTTGTTTTGTGGGTTAAGACCCAGACTGCCACCGGTCATGGTCTGCATTAAACCAAGATATCATATAGGTAGTAGAAGAATCAGCATAACATCACGAGTTCCATTTTGTTTTTCCTGTAGAAGTACAGCAAAATGGCATCTGCCTTTACAATGGTGAACGGAGGTCAAATTTACTTGCTTTCCATGAATATACTATGTACTGATCTATTATGGTTAAAATGGGAATTTTCTTTATCACATAAATGTATGGGCTGCTATTAAATGCACTTGTCTCTGTACATGACAAACCTAGAAGGCAAATTCCCTTCATGAGCCAGGTGCACAGCATGTGGCTGTCAGCTGGGTAAAGCTGAAAGCATGCATATGTATGTTGGTGGGTATAGGGGAAAAGGAGAATGGATGAAAGTTGGGCTGACACAAAGGGGAAGCATGAAACGAAGAGACAGATGATACAAGAGAAAAGGGACAGATGCAAGAATACACTAAATAGGAAAAAACTGCATGTTTTAGAGTGAGTGAGAGGAGGGGGTGGGAAATGGTCTAAAAGCAAAGCAACAGATCAATACAAGGGGGTAGAGGGGCAGATTAGAAAGGTCCTTTCTTAGGACCAAAGGAAAATTTTAACTATTTTGCATAAGGTTGCTCTCTTAAATGAGTTCCCTTTTAGTATATCTTTTTCTCTTTGGTTTGTGGATGAAATTTAGACTAGCTGAAAGCTGACTTTGGAAGAAGTCCAAGCAGAAGATATACTAACAAGTCAGAATATGAATCAAAATCCTTCTGATGTTACTCATCACTACCAGGCTATCCCTCATCTTTAGCAAGGTCACTGTGTACAGTGTTTCTTATTTCAACAAAGTTAAATAAATATTGGTACACAGTAATTGGAAATGGACAAAAATATCCAAGAGTGAACATATGGTGATCATTCAGCATTTCTCAGTTTGCTTGAAGGAGTGGGGTTAAACTTCCAGAGGAATAGGAGAAGTAGAGAATAAGTTTATTTAGATGAACCTGTTCATCGTTTTCTGCAAATATTACACATGGTTATCCACCTTTGGTAAGAACATATGCCCTTATTCACATTTGTAAATAGACAGCATCCTCTATTATGGCACTTAGAGCAATTTCAAGGGAAGCTAAAGAATGTTGTTTTTGACTTGATACTGAGTCATCAGAAGTCCCTGTCTGTACCCCATCACTGTAGAACTTGAAAAATCCATCCCCGTTTCTCCATAGATTCTAGTTACCTCATTGCTTGGCCCGTCATCTTTGACACCAAATTGAATATATGGATGAGCAACCAATGCTAACACAATTAGCAAAACACTGTTAGTGGAGTTTTAGAGTAGAAATCTCATTTCTCCTCCTTATCAGAACTGGGTACAGCTTCTGAAGAGAAAGATCAGACATTCTTATGTACTGGTGAGGGGAGGGGAGAAGTATTAAATAAATTCGGTAGAAAACAAATACTGCTTGACAAGCTCAGCTAGAGCTCGAGCCAAGGCATATTTAAACCAATGGGAGTCTTTCCATTAACTACAATGGACTTTGGAGCAAGCCCATAGTGCAGAATGTAGCAGCCCACTTGTTAAAGCTATATTTCTGACAGGGAGTACATTACATCTGAGCTCCAGTGTCTGCACTGAGTTCTAGCTATTTTCCATGTGCAACTTAACATTTGTTCTAATTCATAACAGCGAACCAGTTGAGCGGCGAACAGCAGAGGCTAACAGAGGGAGTTTGCCTGGGATCTGTCTGAGAGGAGGTACGCTAAGTGCTGCATTAGGGGGGCTGTGTTGGTGAGTATCTGAGTGTCTGCTGCTAGGACAGTTGGTCAGTTTGACCGTGTGCTTGATTGCTTGCTTGTTTGTTTGAAAAGTGTGAATTGGGAGTGCTTTGTTCCAGGTGGGCCTTGAGTGGGCCTGACTGGTATATAAGGGCAGTCAGCAGCGAACCAGCTGAGTGGTGAACAGCAGAGGCTAATGGAGGGAGTTTGCCTGGGGAGAGCTCACTGAGGCTTTCATCTGCAGGTTTCTCTGAGTAGTTCCTGCAACAGCTGAGGAAGCTCTTAAGAGGAAGGTGATATGGAAAGTGAGCGATCAGCTATTGTAACCTGCACAGGTTGTGCCATGTTTGTCTTTCTTCCACAGGACAGAAGTGAATTTGTCTGTACAAAGTGCAAGCTGGTCTCCATATTGGAAGAGAAGGTTCGAGGTCTGGAGAAACGAGTATCGACTCTGTGTTGCATAAGGGAAAATGAAGATTTCCTGGACAGACGTCAGGAGATGCTTCTACGGCCACAATGTTCTGAAGATTCAGAGCAGGCGCAGCAGGGACAGAAGGATGGTGAAAAAGTTTGGCAGCACGTGACCTCCAGAAGGAGAAAAAGGAGAGTCCATGTACCAGCAATGGAGATAGAGGTGAGCAATCATTTCCATGTTCTCTCTACAGGTACTAATGCGGAGAGTGGACTAGATGACCCATTTGAGGGAAGGGAGCAGAAGGAGACTCCACCGATTGGAAGGCAAAAGATGCACTGTCCTAGGGATGGGGGTTCCACGACCACCACTCCCAAGAGAAGGAGGAGGGTGGAGGTGGTCGGGGACTCCCTCCTCAGGGGGGACTGAGTCATCTAGCTGCCACCCCGACCGGGAAAACCGAGAGGTCTTCTGCTTGCCAGGAGCTAGGATACACGATGTGACAGAGAGACTACCGAGACTCATCAAGCCCTCGGATCGCTACTCCTTCCTGCTTCTCCACGTGGGCACCAATGATACTGCCAAGAATTACCTTGACCGGATCACTGCAGACTATGTGGCTCTGGGAAGGATTAAAGAGTTTGAGGCGCAAGTGGTGTTCTCGTCCATCCTCCCTGTGCAAGGAAAAGGCCTGGGTAGAGACCATCGAATCATGGAAGTCAATGAATGGCTCCGCAGGTGGTGTTGGAGAGAAGGCTTTGGATTCTTCGACCATGGGATGGTGTTCCAAGAAGGAGGAGTGCTAGGCAGAGACAGGCTCCACCTAACGAAGAGAGGGAAGAGCATCTTCGCAAGCAGGCTGGCTAACCTAGTGAGGAGGGCTTTAAACTAGGTTCACTGGGGGAAGGAGACCAAAGCCCTGAGGTAAGTGGGGAAATGGGATCCTGGGAGGAAGCACAAGCAGGAAAGCGCAAGAGGGGAGGACTCCTGTCTCATACTGAGAAAGAGGGATGATGGATGAGTTATCTTAAGTGCCTATACACAAATGCAAGAAGCCTGGGAAACAAGCAGAGAGAACTGGAAGTTCTGGCACAGTCAGGGAACTATGATGCGATTGGAATAACAGAGACTTGGTGGGATAACTCACATGACTGGAGTACTGTCATGGATGGATATAAACTGTTCAGGAAGGACAGGTAGGGCAGAAAAGGTGGGGGAGTTGTGTTGTATGTAAGAGAGGAGTATGAAGGCTCAGAGCTCTGGTATGAAACTGCAGAAAAACCTGAGAAGTGTGAGTAACAAGGGTGATGTCGTGGTTGGAGTCTGCTATAGACCACCAGACCAGGGGGATGAGGTGGACGAGGCTTTCTTCTGGCAACTAGCAGAAGTTGCTAGATCACAGGCCCTGGTTCTCATGGGAGACTTTAATCACCCTGATATCTTCTGGGAGAGCAATACAGCGGTGCACAGACAATCCAGGAAGTTTTTGGAAAGTGCAGGGGACAATTTCCTGGTGCAAGTGCTGGAGGAACCCACTAGGGGCAGAGCTTTTCTTGACCTGCTGCTCACAAACAGGAAAGAATTAGTAGGGGAAGCAAAAGTGGATGGGAACCTGGGAGGCAGAGACCATGAGATGGTCGAGTTCAGGATCCTGACACAAGGAAGAAAGGAGAGCAGCAGAATATGGACCCTGGACTTCAGAAAAGCAGACTTTGACTCCCTCAGGGAACAGATGGCCAGGATCCCCTGGGAGAATAACATGAAGGGCAAAGGGGTCCAGGAGAGCTGGCTGTATTTTAAAGAATCCTTATTGCGGTTGCAGGAACAAACCATCCCGATGTGTAGAAAGAATAGTAAATATGGCAGGCGACCAGCTTGGCTAAACAGTGAAATCCTTGCTGATCTTAAACGCAAAAAAGAAGCTTACAAGAAGTGGAAGATTGGACAAATAACCAGGGAGGAGTATAAAAATATTGCTCAGGCATGCAGGAGTGAAATCAGGAAGGCCAAATCACACTTGGAGTTGCAGCTAGCAAGAGATGTTAAGAGTAACAAGAAGGGTTTCTTCAGGTATGATAGCAACAAGAAGAAAGTCAAGGAAAAAGTGTGGGCCCCTTACTGAATGAGGGAGGCAACCTAGTGACCAAGGATGTGGAAAAAGCTAATGTACTCAATGATTTTTTTGCCTCTGTCTTCACGAACAAGGTCAGCTCCCAGACTGCTGCACTGGGCAGAACAGTATGGGGCGAAGGTGACCAGCCCTCTGTGGAGAAAGAAGTGGTTCGGGACTATTTAGAAAAACTGGACGAGCACAAGTCCATGGGGCCGGATGCACTGTATCCAAGGGTGCTAAAGGAGTTGGCGGATGAGATTGCAGAGCCATTAGCCATTATTTTTGAAAACTCATGGCAATCGGGGGAGGTCCCGGATGACTGGAAAAAGGCTAATGTAGTGCCCACCTTTAAAAAAGGGAAGAAGGAGGATCCGGGGAACTACAGGCCAGTCAGCCTCACCTCAGTCCCTGGAAAAATCATGGAGCAGATCCTCAAGGAATCAATTATGAAATACTTAGAGGAGAGGAAAGTGATCAGGAACAGTCATCATGGATTCACCAAGGGGAAGTCGTGCCTGACTAACCTAATTGCCTTCTATGATGAGATAACTGGCTCTGTGGATGATGGGAAAGCAGTGGATGTGTTATTCCTTGACTTTAGCAAAGCTTTTGATACGGTCTCCCACCGTATTCTTGCCGCCAAGTTAAAGAAGTATGGGCTGGATGAATGGACTGTAAGGTGGATAGAAAGCTGGCTAGATCGTCGGGCTCAACGGGTAGTGATCAATGACTTCATGTCTAGTTGGCAGCCGGTTTCGAGCAGAGTGCCCCAGGGATCGGTCCTAGTGGCAGTTTTGTTTAATGTCTTTATTAATGATCTGGAGGATGGTGTGGACTGCACTCTCAGCAAGTTTGCAGATGACACTAAACTGGGAGGCGTGATAGATACACTAGAGGGTAGGGATCGGATACAGAGGGACCTAGACAAATTAGAGTATTGGGCCAAAAAAAACCTGATGATGTTCAATAAGGACAAGTGCAGAGTCCTGCACTTAGGACGGACGAATCCCATGCACTGCTACAGACTAGGGACCAAATGGCTAGGTAGCAGTTCTGCAGAAAAGGACCTAGGGGTCACAGTGGACGAGAAGCTGGATATGAGTCAACAGTGTGCTCTTGTTGCCAAGAAAGCTAACGGCATTTTGGGCTGTATAAGTAGGGGCATTGCCAGCAGATCGAGGAACGTGATCATTCCCCTTTATTCGACATTGGTGAGGCCTCATCTGGAGTACTGTGTCCAGTTTTGGGCCCCACACTACAAGAAGGATGTGGAAAAACTGGAAAGAGTCCAGCGGAGGGCAACAAAAATGATTAGGGGTCTGGAGCACATGACTTATGAGGAGAGGCTAAGGGAACTGGGATTGTTTAGTCTCCAGAAGAGAAGAATGAGGGGGGGATTTGATAGCTTCTTTCAACTACCTGAGCAGGGGTTCCAAAGAGGATGGAGCTTGGCTGTTCTCAGTGGTAGCAGATGACAGAACAAGGAGCAATGGTCTCAAGTTGCAGTGGGGGAGGTCTAGGTTGGATATTAGGAAACATTATTTCACTAGGAGGGTGGTGAAGCACTGGAATGCGTTACCTAGGGAGGTGGTGGAATCTCCTTCCTTAGAGGTTTTTAAGGCCTGGCTTGACAAAGCCCTGGCTGGGATGATTTAGTTGGGAATTGGTCCTGCTTTGAGCACGGGGGTGGACTTGGTGACCTCCTCGAGGTCCAACCCTGATATTCTATAATGATCTAAACGGTTTAGGTCCTGGGTATCTCAGTTACCATCTTGTGAAATATCATGAAAGTTGAGATCAGCAGAAGTACTGAAATTATTTGCTTTAAAAGTAAGATTTTTCTGTGAATGTGTTCACTGTTGGAACTGACATGTTTCGAAGTTGTTGTTTCCACTACATTTTTACTTCAAAGTCACTTCTTAATTTGTGCTTTCTGAAAGTGAGTTTTCAGTAAGAAAATGCAATTTTCAGTAAATGAAAAAGTTTTGATACTGAGGACAATTTTTAGTGAAAACTTTTGTTTGAACAAAGGGTAGTTTGTGTTCTTTTTTGTTTTGACAAAAGCTTTGTGTGAAAAATTTTGATCAGATCTAAGTGTAGGTCTAGCAGAGCCTGTATTTGCTAACTTCAATTCATTTTACCTCTTCTCCCTCGCTTCTCTTGGGAGTAAGAGTATAAAGGACTATGTAAATTGGATTAGGTGAAGGAGGAGTTCAATTTTATATCCATTAGGAAGAGAGGGATCAGCAACAGTGACAGCTTCCATCTTGGGGTCTGTCTACTTGGAAAGAGATGCCCAGAATTTTTTACCCTACTACTGCTGACAGATTAGGATGTAGGATAATCTGGGAGAGTGGAAGAATACCCATTCAGCTGTACAACAAGAATCTACAGCCACATTAACAGAGTTTTATAGTGTTTGACACATCAGATATTTGAAGAACTAAATTTCAACTCCATGTAGCTGAACTATGAGATCATACAATGAAGACAGACGCTTATCTTGCTCTTCCAAATGAGAAATTAATCCCTATAGAATGGAGAATTTACTGGGAGAACAGTCACGGGTGGGCATAGAAAGAGGCAAGGGGTGTAGGAAGCAGGGAGTGGATACAACCACAAACACAACAACTTTATTCCAAACAGGTGCATTAGACCATTCTGCCAATTGAGCAATCAGAGATTTAAAAGGGCAGGAGCAGAGGGACAATACATAGCTAGATCCAAATTGCAAGTATGTTTCTGGGCATTACCATATCTGAGGAGATATTATGGAAGTGCCACACTGAGGTGAAAGTTATATTTTCCATGGGTACTGCTAGTCGTTTATTCAGGAATACAGTCACATCTCCTTGTTTGGTGTACTCTACCATGCAAGTTATTTATTTTCATTCTGTTCTGAATCCCATCAACTTTATGCTGGCTCAGACCTGTAGGCAAAAAAAAGTAGGCAACTGGAACTATATGTTTCTCTTTTAGTTTCCTCTTTCCCTCATTATCAATCAGTCCTTCCCCACCCCCACTGCCCCAAACCAACTGCTGGCTCCTCACACTCCTCCCCTTTCCCCCTCCCCAACGACTAACTCTTTCCCTCCTCACAAGAGCCACCAAACTCTACACCCAAGCTGGCAGCACCTCACATTCTCTTTTCTATAGCATTCCCTCCGTGGCCTCCGAGCGGATGGACCATAGCACTTTCTCCCTTCTCTCACACTTCAAGTGCCAGATTGCCTCAATCCAAAATAATCCCCATCCCCAAAAACACAAATACCCCAAGTGCCAGGATCTTGTTTCTCTCCTGCTTTGAGACAAGTTAAATTTTTTTTTTTTTAGCTAATCCATTTGGCTCCTATGACAACTCTCAGTTTAATCTGAATAAAGCTATTATGGTGGTTATTTAAGTCTTCATTTCCTTTGCTAGGGAAAGAAATTGGAAATAAAGGTGTAAACTTTTTACATTCTTTCATTCAAACAATGTAATACAGTTATAACACAATTACTTACAAAGACAAAGAAGAAACCACC
Source organism: Trachemys scripta elegans (assembly GCF_013100865.1). Taxonomy (NCBI): domain Eukaryota; kingdom Metazoa; phylum Chordata; order Testudines; family Emydidae; genus Trachemys; species Trachemys scripta. The sequence goes on from NC_048300.1 coordinate 168,517,234, forward strand.
AAATAGAAAATCCCCCCCACACACACACACAGAGCCAAGAAAAATGTTATATGAACTCTGTTTCCTCACTATATCTTTGAGCCTTTTCCTCCATCCCCTTCTTCATCTGTTTGGGCATTCTTCAAGTCAGCAGCTCTTAGAGATATCTGCCAACCTGTAAATACCAGCTAGCTCTTCCTTCTTTCTTCAAGGGCCATTCTATGTACTTATTGAAAATAAATAAAAATTACTGGGGGGCGGGGGAGAGGAGTGAGGGAGACCACTGTTCAATTTCTGCCCCAGAGACAGGTCAATCTGCATCTACAGGTTTCTACATTTTCTTTAACATTTCTCTTCTGCCTTTCCCTATAAAGGAAACAAGCTTGCAGACCTCTAGGACTTCACTGAAATCTCCTGTACTGTAGATGCACAGAAGAGGAAGGGCAAGCCTAGAAAGAAAGAAGATTTCAGGGGCAAAGCACAGAGAAAACGACTGAAGTTCTTGCCTCAAATTCATGCAGTACAGCATGACCCAAAACATACAATTTACAAATCATTAAGTACAAGCACCTGATTTCTCATTTCACTGTCCCAAAGCATGAAATGTTTATGGCCAAACGGAGACAGTTTTACAGTTTGGCTGTTAGCATATCATCTTTACAACATCAGCAAAATCATTCTGGCCAGAGAAGGTTTGCCCACCTCTCTCCTCTTGGCTTGTTTGACATAGTGGTATGTAGCAGTCATGCCTCCTTTCAGCACAACTATGCTTTCTCTGTTCAGCCCTCACTCCAGACTGATGGTCCCTCATACACACTATATGATGGCTTCTCATACTTCTCTCCCCACACACCTACCCACTGCCAGCCCCTCACACAGCACCTGTTTGACCTCCCACTCCTAGCTCCACTCCCACACAAAAATGTCCAGCCCATCCTTGTCTCCCTCCACTACCACATCAACTGCCTGCCTCCCATACACTTCCACTCCGGCTCCCTTATGCACCAGCTGCCCATCCCTCAAGCTCCTTCCCCCAGCATCTGTCACTGCCTGCTTCTTCTGCCGAAATGTAAAAGTTAACAGAATTTGAACTGTTGTTGTTGAGGAAACTGACTGAGCAGCTGTCCATTTTGACAAAATGTAAATGTTTCAACTGGCCGATTTTAAAACTTTGTTTTTTAATAAATTAAAGGAAATTGTGAAACAAAAAGTCATTTTGAACCAACATCAAAACATTTGTTTCAAAAAAATATTGAAACAAAATGTTTCAATTTTTGAAGGTTTTTTTTTTACTGAAACAGTTCAAACAAACAAACATGAATGCACAAAACATTTCAGTGTCACCACACCTACATTTTTTGCCAAAAAACAATAATTTTTGCCTGCTGTGTGTGTGAAATGGAATAGAAAAATCTAGTTATTTCCAGAGCCAATACAGCCATCATAGCATACCACCCCATTGTGCTACATTTTAGCACAACACTATTTTGCAATTTAAAAAAAAAAAAAAAGCTTTTTGAGTGGTACTATTTTTGTATCCCTCTGCCTTTAAAGAAAAGTTGCCTGATTCACCATATATGGGTCTTCAAGTGATAGAAAATCAGCAATATGAACCCTGCTCTAAAATAGTTTTTCTGTATATCAGGTTGTGGTAATGTTAAGATCTGAAACTTTCTGAACCACTATGGATAGATAATTAGAACATCTGGATTTCCAGCTTTTATATAGGCCCTGATCCAGTTGAGCATTTAAGCATTTACCACCTTCAAAAGGGACTACTCACATGCTTAACTTTACAGTAAATACTTAAGTGGTTGCCTGGGTCAAGGCCAAAGGTAAAATGGGGGTTCAGTTATTATAGACTGCAAATTGCACCATATATTACAGACTGCATATCGCCAGTCCTGGGCCTACAAGGAATATAATTCTGAGGGGTAAAAGGAAGTCCCCCATGGTCTAGTCATCCCTTCCACCAGGAGGCTTGCCCATCCAGCAAGCTACCTCAGTTTCTGGGCTACAATCAATCAGCTCTGCTCTCCTTCCTAGTCAACCCTAAAGTGGCTGGGTCTGCTCTTAAATCCTGTCACCATGCCTGACATTTGCTGCAGCTGTTGCAGTGCCACTTGGATTCACAGCAGTGCCCCATACTAAAAAATAAAAAAAATACTTGACCACCCCCTCAGGCAGCAGAAGCTTGCTCTGAATGTGGGGCTGAGTTGCATACTGAGGCAGTGGGAGTCCCTGCGGGAGAAAAAAGGGGAGCAGAGGGAAGATAGTGGCAGTGGAGGATCTGGAGGAGGCCCAGAAGGGGACTCAGAACTGAGCCTGTCCTGCCTCTCTACTTGTGCTCAGCAAGGGGACTCTGCAGTCCCAGTAGCCGTAGTACCCAGCCCCCAACATTGCCCAGCTTTGGCTCCACCCAAGGCTCTCGGTGATCTGGCCCCATGCTCCTCTGTCCAATGCCAGCTGCAGCATCCTCAGCTCCCTCCATGCTGACCCACTGCCAAGTGCTCCCTGCTTGGGCCCAGAACCTACCAGCCTGAAAGGGCTGCCTGGTCCAGGACCAGCTCCCCTCACCAAGCACTGGGGCCCCACTTGTCCCACACTCAGAGTCTTGGACATGGCTAGAGAGTTAGCAGATGCATCAGAATACTATTCCAGCTCACAGGAAGAACACTGGAACCATAGTCTAGAGCACTCTGGCATGACTTGAGTGCTGACCCCCATACTCTCATTAACCCCCTTCTTGTCAGCATGGAGCATGTCTGCCCCAGCACATACTGATGTAATTACATCAGTATATAGTTACTGTGTATAGTATAGTGAATTTAAAACTCTACAGTTATACCTCCCCTTGTTCTAGAATAAAAAGTGGCTTTTTTCAGGATTCCAAAGTTTCATAAACAAAGCTGGGGGGGGGAGGGGAAATCACTTTGAGATCAGAATAAGAGTGTCCACGTGGCTATATTACTGGTATAACTCTAGCATTTTAAATTCATGTCCTATCTTATACCAGTATAACTTCCACACATTTACATCCACTCAGGGTTTGTCTTTTACACAGAGGATGCAGTGCAGCCAACTTTTATGAGTCTTGCAAATATTTGTTGTGTACTTTAAGCCTTAGGTCCAGGAGACAAGTGAAGGAGAGAATCTCAGCTTTTTCAAAAACGTTTTCTAGTAAGACTGGATGGAAATCTCATCAAAAACTTTCTGGATGGAAACGTGGGCTTTCAACAAAATCAAATATTTTGGGTGATGTAGTCTGACCAGGGAGCTTGACCTGTAGTAAGTGGGAGCATGAATCATCTGAACTACACTTCTTTTGAGGCACCACAGTGGCATATCCAAATTGAAATATTTCAGTTTGCGATCAATGTTTTCCATGCAACATCCCTCTTCCCTTTTTCTGACCAGTTGTACTTTCTAGTCCTTATGGTTGTGGGGGAAGAGCTTGAAATAAAACCAAATGCACCCAGAAGACTGAAAAAACAACAACAAAAATCCAGAAGACAAATAATAAATAACTTTGGTGTTCTTTTTATTTTTTAAGTCTCATGATTTTTGGTGGTCTGGCTTATTTTTTTTTCCATGCATGTGATAGGGAACATGAAGAGAGACTGCTACCTATTTTCTGGGTAGCCAGATGTGGACATTGAAGAAATAGCCAGGGGTACAGGAGTGCGGGGCATGTTTTGTTCATCCCTTTCACAAGATCAAGACACTTTGTAATTTTATCCTGAATGTTTTGCTATTTGCTACTAAAACTAGAGAAAGATTCAGATATGAAAAGTTGTCTTCACTGCAGAAATGTTCACTTGGCAGAACGCATGGTCTTTTTTTGTGTGTGCGCTTTATTACAATGGAGAATTTCAATTTTTTTGCCAGGAAGAGCAGGGGGGACATTACACATGGAGATCCCTTCTCACCATTTTGGAAGCTTACAGGAAGCAGCTTCCACAGACCAGGAAAAAAAGAAGTGAAGTATTTGCCTAGCAGTACCAAATAGGAATCCTATCAGGTCTACCTAACCTGGGTGTCTGAGACACAGACAGCCTGGGGACAAGGAGCCAGGTCAGGAAATTACCAGGCCAGATACTCACCTCATATACCAGGGCAGCCAAGTGTAGATCTAGAGTAGCTGGCACATGACTGAAATTGTTCAGACACATATACTGAGCTTAGAGACACACAGTTCAGTAGAAGAGTTAGCTTCCAGCAGCAGGAGATACTTCCCTCAGAGAGCAACTGAAAGGCTGTAAATAAGGAGCACAAAGAACCCTGGGCTCATTGGTGCTAGAGTGGGCCCTAGGGCCAACTAGGTGGGAGGAGTAGGTAGATTCTATCATTCAAGGACCAGCAGTGCTTTAGGAGGGAGTGAAACACCCTTCAACTTCTCAGTAAGATCTATTTTCCCACAGTGAAGAGAATTCCATGCTGTATTCAGACCTAGTGATCTGATTAACCTCACTCTTCAGCCTGAACCACAACACCCCTGGAAAGCTACATATGGCCAATGATGTAAAGACTTCAAAAGTCATACAAAATAACTCCTTGAGATAAGTTACTTTCTAGCAGCAGGATTACACAAAGAATAATCATAACGGGGGGAAATTGAGAGTTGGTGAGCATTGTTTCATAGATGGCTTACCTTTCCAGTATTAGGATTCAGAATGCCTCAGTTTGCCCTCTAGGCTGCAGATTCCTGCTGGTAGGGTACACCAGGCCTCAGTTTCCCATCTGGCTGACTGGTTGTTTTGATGTGGTTTAGCCATGCAGAAAAACCATAGCATCCTCCCCTCTGGAGTAATGACATCCAACAAAGTTTTTTTTTTTTTTTTTAAAGTCCTTCCACCTCCCTAGGCTAAGCAGTCCTTAGCAAGGGTACACCTTCATCTGCCCCTTTGGTGCAAGGAAATGAATAAGGTTTCCTAACCCTCTCCAGAAGCCCTGCTTGAGACCCCTAAATATGGGCAGGTGTACACACTAGCCTTCAGGCCCACACCACTTCCCATCCTAGGCCATTTTTTACAGAGAAAAGTCTTCAGCCTTCAGTGCAAGGCTCCATTGAACAGCTTACCCTAAGGTTCTTTCCTCTGCAGGACTTGTCCTCAGCCCTTGATAGGTCACCTCCTCCTTCTAATCTTTTTCAGCCAGGAGCACCCTATCAGTCTTCCTTTTACTGGGAGAGCTCCAACAGCTGCTGCTATTTCCCTTTGGTACCTTTCCCCCCAATGAGTCTCTCAGCCAACATCTGCTGCTTGGCTATCTCCCTGACTAAGCTGAAGGGAGTTCTTTTATAGTACTGTCTCCTTTCTCACCAGGTCTTGCTGTTGCCTGCAATCACATGCTCCTTCCAGGAACAATTCCCAGAATTCTCTTGATTCTGGACTAAGACAAGACAGGTTGAGTAGCCTGTAGCCTCCCTTAAAGGGGCCAGGCTATCCTGTTATACACTGGAACACTATCTTTTCAATGGGATTTACCATCATAATAATATCAAATATCCATATGTCTCTTAATCTGAAAAGCACTTTATAGACGTCAGTCAACCTCACAACATTGTAGATAAGTATTGCAATTTCCATTTGACAGATGGGGAAACTTTAGGTGTCAGTTTAAGTAACTTGCCAAGGCCACAGACTGTGTTTGTGTTAGAGCCTCGGTTCTAACTCAAGAGTTCCCAGTGACGTGCAACAATCACCAGGTCATGACTATTTCAGAAAAAATTGACATGAGCTTTAGAGACCTGCCTGACATAAGTGGAGTAAATGTGTTAAACTATGGCATCTTCTGCTAAGCCACCAGTCTGGCTATACATAAAAAGTAATTTTATGTTGTTTTTGCATTCTAGAAAAACCCCTCTTTCTTCCCTTTAGGTCACAGAATCATCAGACTCAGGAGCTCAGGAACTAATTTTTGTTCCTATAGACAGCAGTTTGAATTTCAGTTTCCAAAGCACAGTGAAATCCATGAGATCCCTTCCTCCAATGAGCATTGGATCAGGCTCTAATTTAGGATACTTTCCATCTTGATGTAAATTCATTGTGCCAGACACATAGTGACAATAACTTTACAGGTTGGTGGTTAGGGCACTCACCTTGGGGCGCACATGAGCGCTTATCACTTCTCCAGTGACTATTTATACAACGTGGAACAGCTGCAATAGGAGAGGCTGACATCAAGCTACCCCAGAATATTTAATAGTCTGGTGGTTAGGTCACTTACTGGGGAGGGGAAAAAGCTGTAGTCAAGTCCCTGTTCCCAAGCTTGGCTATTAGGTATGGGGGGCATCACCCCCTGATTAGTACCTAAATGTTAGAGTTACTTTCCTAAGTCCCCTGGTGAGTCTAGCCTGAAAAACTGAGCTATTGTTGGGGTGGGGTGGGGGGGGGGTGAGAATTGTTACTATATTTCTGAAGATTTTTTTTTATGAAACAATTCACCAATATTGACACAAATTCACTAAATGTTTTGGACAACCGATATCTGTGGCAGGAATCCCCCAGAAAAATGTGTGTAATTCAGCTGGAAGCTCTGAGGGACTGTGTACAAGAGTAGAAACTCCTACATCAGTTTACAACATGACAGGAGGGGAGAGTGAGGAGAAGAAACACAGAGCCATGGCTCAGCTCAGACCTCCTCCATTTTTGGGGGTGGGTGGGGACTTGGGCAATGCTAAATTGGCATGTTTTCTGAACTCCTCACTCTGATTGCAACCTGACCTTTGTTCAGGAGGTGGAGAGAGTTCTTTGCATTCTTCCCCCTACGCCCATTGCCCATGCATGTACAGCCAGCTACAATCTGACCCTACAACACGAAGACCTAAAGGCTAGAACCTGTTAATATTATTAGCTCATTAAGAACCACATACACCTATGATGCTACATAGATAACAACAGTAAAATTTTATACAAGTTGCAGTTTTGTTAATTTTGCTATATTAGGCTAATGGTTATTCTGATGATCAGTATGTTTATACCTGACATGATGAACCTTCCATGCCTGCAAGATGCCTAAATAAAAAATATAAATCAACTGCAGCTAGGCATGCCTCCTCTGGGTTTTCTTTGAGTATTTGTAGTGTTGGAAGTTTATCAGGGCTTACCTACTCAGAATGCAAATCAGGTACCGGGTTCAGATAACATATAGCCTAAATTAGTTAAGTATGCAGCTCCACTCACATAACTCTTTGGCTTAAATATTTAACATGTCCTTAGCTCAGGCTATGTTTTTCAGTACCTAAGAAAAAAACACACCAAAATCTTCATTACAAAAGGAAGAGACAAATTAGAGCTTTTCACAATAAGCTATTATCACATATATTAGCAATTACAGAGGGGAGGGTGGGTGGTGAAAGAAACAGTCCTTCAATTTTGAAATCTTTGGTTGCTTGAAATAAAATACTTTCATACCTTAACATCTGGGTTGGGCTCTAATAATTAGATTTTATTGTTTTATTCTGCATTTCCTTTAGTTTCCAACAGCTGAGATTAACAGGTATTAAATAAAGAAAACTTTGCCATTTTGTCTAGACTTTTAAATCCAGTAAATCTTTGTTAGCTATTGTAAGATGGAGCAGAATTATCCAATATTAGTTTATAGGAAAAAAACAAAGAAGATAGGATAAACTTAATATTTAAAAGCTAGGATTTTTGTAGCCTTGGTAGAATGTAAAAGACCAAAGCCCTCAAAGGATTGTAAGGAAACATTTTTAGTGGTATAATCTTCTAGACAAGAGACAGGCCATTCTTGGTGTGCTGGTAATTTTTACATAACACTGGATCAGCATTTTCTTCAGTCTGCTAACTCACTGACATTTGACTTATTTCAGTAGCTGTTCTGCCGCTCAGTGGTATCATTTTTGTGGGGGGAAACCTCTACAGAAATTAATAGTGGCCATGCCAGCTAAAGACAGACGTAGTTTTTTACATTTCTAGATGGAAAGCAGTAATTTATTATTAGAAAAGCAGTATGATCTACAGGAAAGCACATGGGATTTGAAAACATGAGGCCTAAATGCCAGCCTTGGTTCTGCCACTGGTCTTTGACTAGCCTTGGGCAACTCATTTCACCTCCCTGTGCTCAGTTTCTCTATCCAGTAAAATAATTATAAGTTAGACTGTTCCTAGTTAGAGAACTCTTTCCTGCTCAGCCCTCCTCCCGAGGAGAAATGTCTTCATTCCATTTCAGGTAATTTCCTTTCTCCAGGAATATTGCTTTGCATCACCTTATGTGAAAGAACAAGAAGCAGCTTTGATGTGAAATTTCTTCCTTGTGAAATTCAGAAGTGGGACGGGGGCATGTTCTGAAAATTCTCTTTGTTGGCAGGAGAGAAGGTGAGAGGCATATCAATCCTGAGCCCCATGGGAAAAAGTGATTTCATGCTCAATTGAGGTTTTATTTTTAGTTCATTTGCAAGATCTTTGTCCATAGCCCATTCACTTATTGGATGTTGATAAGACAAACAGAGAATACAAAGTATATTTGAATTCTGGATGTAAGTTTTAGGACATACAACTTGGTACATGCCAAACTGTGTATGCTATTAAGATGTTTACTCCTACCTCCAATCAGCCAGTGATACCAGCCTTCATTGTCCATATATTATACATAATGCTGGGCAACATAGTTTATTTGCTGAAAAGTGTATTTATGTTTGACCTGAAACTATTCAGGAATTTGACACTAATGCACTGAATATTTGTGGCCAAAAAATAAATGAGGGCGTGGGGTGGTAGATTCACAAAGGAATGTAGGTGTCATTCACATGGGGGAGATGGTGGCACCCCCCAGTGGCACAGGGCATTCAGTAGGAATGCAGGAGACTCAGCTTTGAATCCATGCACTGGCATAAGGAGTTAAACCCAGCTAACTCCCCCCTCCCAGCTGACTGTCCTAACTACCAAGCTGTAAAATATTCTGGGGTGGAGTTCTTTCAATATCTCTGTGCCACTTTGAATAAAATTCTTGAATAGTTCTTGAGCCAGAGTGAAAATGATTTCACAGCCTAGCACAGGGCAGACCTAGGTTCCAGTTGCTGATTCAGAGCAGGGAACCAAATGTATGTCTCTTAGGTCCCAGTTGAGTGCCCTAACCACTGAACCAAATGTCAGCCAGGCAGAGGGTACAGGAGCACCACCACTGCCTTTTCCCCTGGGGTTGTGAATTTAGCCCTTTAAAAATGCCCACAAACAACACATTTGGAGTTGAATGAAATGTTTCACTGACCCGAAATGGACATTTTGTCAGCTTTTTCAATTAGCTAAAGATTAAAAAAAAGTCCAGATTCAATTCAAATCAAATATATTTTTCCATTTATTCACCCTGCTCTAGTTACGCTTCATATAAGCACCTTTGAGTTTTCTCCCATGCTGCTCCTTACACATGGGAGAAGCTCCCTATGAGCATCACACTTCATTCATGAGCAGTCACTTCATTGCTCTTTCTCAAACCTCTTCTTTGACACAATGCCTACAAAAAACTTGGCAATTGTTAGGCACCTGGTGTGCTGAGACCACTATCTATCCCGTTGATCAATATTGCCTTATTGTTTTCCAGTATTCCTCTTCCTTGTTGTCTCTTGTCCTACACAGAGTATAAGCCCTTGGGGCAAAGACCATGTGACCAGGTGTTCCCACCCAGCACTGGTTCAGCAGGGGGAAGGTCCTTTAAAAGCCTTCCCACTTCCTGGATCCCAACAGGACTGGTTCAGCAGGGGTTAAGCACACACTGTGGGCTGAGGAAACGACACCCCTTAGTTCCTGTTGGGCATGATCCAGCTGGAACTAGGATATAAAAGGGAGCAGTTCAGCTCAGTCTGGGCTGATTGCTGAAGGGAGTGGAGGTGTCTTGTAGGTTCCTGTGAAAAAACTGCTTGTAGGTAAAGACACAGCAGCCGCCTGGGCTGAGGTGGCAACTGACCAGCACTTCAGAAGGAGGAGAGACCATGGAACCCTGGGTTTACCAGTTGTGGAAGAATGGGTAGGAAGTAGCCCAGGGGAACTAAATATTGATCTGATTGAGTCAAACTGGGGTTTGACTCAATATGTTTTGGGAGGATCCCTGCTGAGTTGATGGTGGATACCTGTGCTTCAGACACAGCCCAAGGCTGGGACCTGGTGAAACAGGGAGGGCCTGGATCCCCCTATCCTGGCTGTCACCAACCTCTGGGTGGTGGCTGCCTGGCCTCTGGGACCCACTGCCCTACTGCAAGAGGGCAGTCCTATTGACTTTAGCTGCTGCACCACACTGGCCTAGGAGCCAGGGCTGCTGTGGTGACTTGGGAGACTAAGCAACTTAAGCTATCCAAGCTCTACTTTAATTCCCCTATACCCTGACAGCCCCGATGGGGTGGACCTACTCTGCCACAGGCCACTTTTTTGTTTTGTTTGTACAGTACAGTAGCACAATTGGGTTCTGGTCCATGACAGGGGCTCTGCCACAACACCCACTATAAAAACTGCAAGATCATGATTCTATACTTGCAGGACAGAATAATATTAAAAACAGATGAAGAATTTAGAAAATAATGAAAAATATTCTGCAGATAATTTTACAAATTTGGGGAAAATATTTTGCCTAGCTCTATGGATGAACAGCATCTGTTTTACATTTATTGTTTAATAAGAGCCTCTAGTTTTTGGAGGGATGTTTAGGAAATTGTTTTGCTCAGCTCTAACTGTGACACTAACTAATATAATTACTCTTGGTTAAACATTTTATGGCAATATGCCTAGTTTTCAGGCTAAGTGCTGCTTATGCAAACCATCAACTCTCATAATTGCATACAATGTAGCTAACTAATTTTGTAGGAAATCAACAGGTAAAATGGTATTTTCCTTGTTATAACAATACAAAAAAATAGTGCAAATCAATAGCTTGCCATGGGCAGTTTACCCCCTTCTGCTTTCAGGAATTGAGGGATTGGAGATCAGTGGTAGGAGGTCAGTGACTCAGCTCTCCATCCCAAGAAAGAGAACAAAGCCTATTAATAGAACATTACTAGGACAGCAAAAAAGTCTTTCTGCTGGTTCCTCCAACTCTAAAATAATATAAACTTTGTAATTTAATCCACCTCTAATCAAATAGAAATACACAGTAAAAGTAGCTGATCCAAAAGTGTGTGTCAACAGGATGTATATAGTAGGGGATAACCTCAACATTCAGATAATATCTGGATTTGATTGGGTCGCTTTCCTCCCCTCATTCCCACCAACTAAATTCAGTTCCTGGTTTCACTTCAGGCCCATTTAAAAAAAAATATTAGTAATCAATGAGAAAATCAGATGCAGTAAATAGACTGAAGTGGTCTGATCATTTGAGTGCATGGATGCCGCACAGCTATAGGCCCACAACTGTTTCTCAGATATGGAAGTCCCTCCACTATGCTTGATATGGGAATCTGATTTGCCTAACACTGTGATGCTGATAACCAAGAGCCAGCTCTTGTCAAAGCTGTAGGCATTAGCTAAGTATTGACAAACTTATAGCTGGAAACCAAACAAGGTCACCTGTATGTTTTGTTCAAAATTCTTCTTAGTTTTATAAGAACATACTTAGCATTTCATAGAGTCTAAACACTTAAGTTGCTGCATGCATTAATCTCACTTGTAATGTCTGTATACCATGCTATAAGGAAATTTGAGTTTTTTGCTTTATAACTTTGAAAATGTTTGCTCTGAACTTGTGAACCCAGGCATGGGGATCGTCCTCCAATGCCCAATCAGGAAGCCTGTGAAGATTAAATGGGCTACTAAGGAATGTCATGGTACAAAGTGAATGGCCCTATCACACCTTGGAACGGCTACGTGCAAGGGAGTTCATCTCAGGAAAGCTAATGGTAAAAAATAAAACAGCATCACAAGAGAATTTTTAATCTTTGATATTTGAACTCTCACAGGGCCAGAGACACTAAACTAAGGCAGAGATCCCCAGGGGTTACCCCTTGCTCTGAAAGACATTTTGAATTGACAGATTATTACATCTGTCATCTTTAGGAACTATAGATGGCAATTCATGTATATGTATTTGCTTGCTTTAACCTGTAAATAACTCCCTTGGCTCTTTTTCCTAATTAATAAACCTTTAATTTATTACAGGATTGGCTATAGGCATTGTCTTTGGTGTGAGATCTGAAATACAAATTGATCTGAGGTAAGTGACTGGTCTCTTGGGCCTGGGAACAACCAGAACATTTTATGATTTTTGGTATAAGTGACCTTGTATCACTAAGTCCAGTTTGCCAGGATGGCAAGATAGACTGGAGAGCCTAAGGGTATTGTCTGTCTCCATTGTAAGACCGTTATAGTGATTCCAGAGTTAACATTTGTTATTGGGTTGGTGAAATCTAATTGTAGAACATACCACTAGTTTGGGGTGTCTGCCCTATTTTTTGACATTTTGCCTTGAGGTACACCACTCCAGACATCATGACAAACACCTCTCCAGTCATTTCTCAATAACTGCATTAAGATTGCAGATACTTCAGGGGAAGGACCATGTCTTTGTTTGTGATCAGTGAAGTGCCTGCATGTTGGTGGTATTCAAATATAATAGTAACTGTCTCTGGGATTTGCTCCTCAGCTCTTGTTAGCAATTATTTTCACATCTGTATGTCCTAAAGCAGTGGTTCCCAAACTTGTTCCGCCACTTGTGCAGAGAAAGCCTGGCGGGCCGGACCAGTTTGGAAGTGGAAGCCAGTACGGCCCTCGGCCCGCGCTGCTTCCAGCAGCTCCCATTGGCCTGGAGCAGTGAACCGTGGCCACTGGGAGCCACGATGGGCCGAACCTGCGGACGTGGCAGGTAAACAAACTGGTCAGGCCTGCCAGGGACTTTCACTGCACAAGCTGCAGAACAAGTTTGGGAACCACTGTCCTAAAGAAATATGGCTGCTTTATTTCCTTGCCTCTTTGCTACCACATGCAGCCATATACTCCTCTCAGCCTACCCCACCTAGCATATTCTTACTCCTGAGGAAGGCTCACCATCACACACACAGAGTAATTGCATTTGAATTTGTATTTTTTTTTTGTTTTACTTTAAAAGCTCCTCTTCCTTTTTTTCCTCCTCCCCCTTCAGAAACAGCAGTGCTGATTGGGAATAATAAGCCCAGATTCTGCCAAGTTAGCTTTTAAATAACATTCAGTGGAAATGGGAGAAAAGCCTACCCAACTTTTATTTGTAAAAAGGATCTTGTAAAATAAATATAATCCGCACAAAAAACTCGACCTGATTCAGTGTTAAAGTTAATTAAATCCCATGGCCTAGGTGAAGTGTGTAGTTAAGCATAACCTTATTTCTTTCCACTGTGCTTTTTTGCTTTTTATTAAAATATGGTTTAATCTTTATATGAATTTAAGCTGTTTGTCAAATACAATGCAAACTGGTGCTTTCTTCAAACCTGGTTTTTCTGTAGACTTCATTGAGATTTAAAAATCAATTCAAATTTGAAGACTATATGAACTATACTATAACTTAACCTATGTAAAATTGCATGAGAAAACCCTGCTTGTGGTGTTTGACAAATATATAGTGACACAGAAAATTCATATTTTCAATTATGAACACAAGGGGGAGTAGATGAATGTAGAACTGTCGTCCTTAAGTAAACATTACCTGACTTTTTGAGGGCTTGGTTTTCCAACCTTAATGCTGTTTTAATGTTAGGTGTTGGTATTGTTTGTCTGGATTGTCCTTGTGGAGGAGTGTGAAGCTTCCTGAAGGTACCCAAGGCTATCAGGCCTCTCATGACCACCTGCCTGGTCTATGGCTGCCAGGGGGCCAACTCCTCATTTCCACCTGCCTTAAGCAACATAGGCACTCCCCTCACAGGCCCTGATGTCTTTCTACAGGTTAGCGATAGGCAAACTCCAACTCTCAAGCTTTCAGTCTCCCTGGAGTATCCAGTTACAATCCACAGGACATTCAGTGTTCACAGACTCACTGCTTTAAAGAAACAGTACACCCCAGCTTACCAGTTCCACTTCATTTCATCACTCTTAGATGCGGTTTACAGTGAAATCAGATATCTGTTTATTTAACAAAACAGATTCAAGTGACAGCAAGTAGAATTATTGGAAACAAATGGTTACCTATAAAGTAAAATCATCATAATACACATTCTAGAGGCTTAGAGTCAGTTAATTAAATCATCATGTCTTTTAGAGTAACTTTCTCCCCTTCTTCTCCCCCCGCCCCAAAGCCTTGCAGTGCTTTATAGCCAGTTTTGGCTGTGACCTTCCTTTCATGACAGACTTGCTTCCTAGGTGAAGGATTCAGTATTTCCTTATACTCCAAGATATAACAGTCCCATCCTTTGTCTTTAGTCAATAATCAGACACCCCCTCCTATTTGTTATATCTGGTAGATTTTTCTCTCCTGTAGAAATCCTTATTTCACATTCTCCTATTCAGTCTGCAAACGGACATCCATTGTGAGGCACACAATACACAAATGGCCAGACAGGGAGATAGGTGTCAGTTACCTTAGGAACATATTTTTTCCTGTATAGATACAGAACTCCTTAAAAATTATCCGCACATACATTTCACAATGAGTGTCAAGCAGACATGGTTGACATTGGCTTTCAGTAGAGACCTTACATGCCATCCTTCAGTGTACTATTATACATATATCTGACCCAGGTCATCCCTGCAAACCCCTCTGAACTCCCTGAGCCCTCTGCCTGTTGGCATTAAGGGGCCCTTGTTCACAGGAAAGAAAGTTTAAAAAAAAAGAGAGAGAATAAAAAGTGCTAGTGAAGCACATGAACTTTTGCTCATTGCCTCCATAACCCAGCCACCTTTAAGGGTTTTTGAATATTTGGCTCAGGTCTTGACAAAGGCCTCCCAAATCCAGCTGCCCAAATCACTTCAGCCTCAGAGGTTATATATTTATCAAAAGCTAAAGTTGCTTCATAACACTGTCAACCAGTCTAGCTTTAGGTAAGTTGATAGTTAAAAACACCAAGACATTCATGACTTTAAAACTATCGAGTCCATTTTCTTCCTATTTGGCTGGCTGCTTAGATCTCAATGAGACACACCCACACACTTCATGCTCTGCTCATTGTAAGATTCTGTTTTGGTCCCTTTGGCCCACCTCAGCTAAGATCAACCGTGGAAAATTTCGTTTAAAAAAGCTACAACTGAAACACAGCCACAAGGCAAGTAGCCCTAAAACAGCCACATTGCAGGGGCCTTACACCTACTAACTTCTGACATATTAATGCTACTGAAAAGCTAGACCTTGGTGGTTGGCCTGGGCTGGCAGACAACTTAACTTTCAGTCTTGGGGTTTTGTGCCCAGAAAAGGATTATCTCATAAACAAAGAATACCCTCAAGTTTTGTTCTTTAATCAACTGAAAATCATAAATACAAGAACAAAAATTCAGTCACATGATAGGCCTGATCTTGCCACAAAAAGAGGATAGGTTCCCCAAAAGACAATGGTTTATAAGCCCTTCACCAGACCTGCACAAATGATACAAAGAATTCTTAAACCTTTTACTTCATTCAAAATTTAATTATATTCAGACAAAAGGGAAGGCTGATATTCTTAATGTTCAACAGGTGGAGAACTAAAAGTGACTAGAAACTTTGTTCAATTAGAAAAGCAGGATTTTTTTGAAGTGCCTACACTTCATCTTTCTCTGTCATGTTCTTGCAGCTCAGTCTGATTTCCTAGGTCTATTTTGTATTGCAGTACTTCAATAGGGGAAAAAATTATCAGACGTATAAATATTGATAAGAAAGGAGCTAAATACTGAGGTGATGGGCAGAGTATGAAATCCTAAATAAACAGAGGAAAAATGTGATTGACTGGATGGGACAGCATGGGAACTATAAGAGCTTTATGCTTTCCCAGCATTGGGTCATCTGGTCATGCCTCAGTTTCCACACAGTGCATCAGTTTCCTTCTGGATACGTTTGTTTGGATAACACAGTCCTCCTGCCAAACCAGTAATCCTCCACTCCAAGGTCCTGGTCTACCTTAGGTCAACATAGCTATGGTGCTCAGAGCTCTGAAAATTCCACAACCCTGAGTGCCATAGCTAGGCCAACCTAACCCCCAATGTAGACACAACTAGGTCAATGGAAGAATGCTTCCATCAGCCTAGCTACTGTCTCTCTGAGGGAGATCCTGTTACTATAGTGATAGCCTACAGTGAGGGAAGGGGGTTTTCTGTCTATGATGAAGTAACACTTTGCCAAAACTTTGCTGGCATTAATGTGGTTTTGCCAATTCTTCTTTTTTACATAGAATTATTGAGATACTTAAAATGATGTTATTGCTGACAGAACAAAGGGGTAACATGTTGTGCTTGAAGTTTTGAGGTGGTAATACACAAGCCTGTAATGACTAGAAGCCTTTTTTACTGAGAACTTAGGGGCAGGATGACATGAAAGAAAATAACACACAAATTATCTAAAGAACAACAAAAATTGTGTAAAT
This sequence comes from Trachemys scripta elegans, assembly GCF_013100865.1. Classification (NCBI taxonomy): domain Eukaryota; kingdom Metazoa; phylum Chordata; order Testudines; family Emydidae; genus Trachemys; species Trachemys scripta. Next base: position 168,533,669 of record NC_048300.1, read on the forward strand.
TGAAGCTTACATATGCGTAATGTATAGGTTACCTAAAACCCAAAGGCTTGATGTGCTAAAAGCTGATTGGAGAAAAGTTAAGTAACACAGAATGTGGAAATGTATAAAAATCCAAGTGCATGAGGTCCAAATAGGGGAAAACTGGACCAGAAACTGAAGGAAAGGGACTGAAGGATCAATCAGAAGAAGTGACAACCATCATGAAGTATAGGAGAACTTCCCAGTGCTCCAGCATGTGGGATAACTTCAGCCCTCTACCTATTCCATCTTGTGTGTTGTTAATGTCTGACATAAATACGGTCAAATACTGTGAGTGACAAAATTGTCTGAAATTGTATAAATGGCAAAAATTGTTTAAGCCTACATTGGGTGGACATGTGACCCAGCTTCCTACTTTACAACCCAACCCTGCACTCAACAGACTTTAAGCCTACTCCATTTCTCTTATCCCACACCAAATAGACTTTTTCCATGGGTCTAAACCTTACCCTTCATTCCTAGGTTCATGACCTTGTTGATGCAGGATTGAAATCAATAACGTTCCTGCACTAACAAGTAACTTATTAGCTTGGTGAAACCTTGTTATGGGTCGAGTGAAAACCTCATTGAGATTGACTGGTGTGAATACATCTGTCAGTTAATATAACTGTAAGATATATTAATAAGTCCCCACCTAAGACAAAAGGGTTGTGTGAAGTCTCCTACTAGTGTTTGGGCAGCAGGGCTTTTCACTGGGTATTGATTGATTTAGAAAAGGGTGTGTCTGTGAAGGAGAGAAAAAGCGCAAAACAGAACTAGAGAGGGACAAACCACTGGAAGAAATCCAAGTGGAAATCTGTAAATGTGGAGTAGCCCTGGAAGAAGCTAGAAACTGCTTTTGTGTCTGGTGTTGGCTAAAGAGGTTTGGTAAGTGTAAGCCAAGACACTATCCCATTTTTGGTTCTTATTGTATTCAGAGAAGCAGAAATTTGTTAATTCCTTGTAAATAAACAAGATTGCATAAAAAAAGATTCATCAACGTCCTCTAGACACCAAACTTTAACTATCTGCTTGGATCAAAAAAGGCTAACAATACCTTCATCTCCTCCCTCTTCAGATCTCAAACAATTTGCTGCTTCTTGTGGTTCCTCCTTCTTCCTCAACTCTCTTAATAAAAAGCCTCCACTCAGATCATGTCTTTCATTAATCTTGCCAGAGTAAACAAAAAACTTGATTTATAAAGTCCTGACTTCCCAGCATCCTTTGCTGTCAGTCTGTATTTTGAGCTGAAATCAGAAACCAGCTATGCTGGTCCTGTAAACATCCATTAAGAGTGTTCCCTGCTACAGATACTCAAATCTGCTCTGAGAGCAGGCAATGTATATGTGGGCCACTGCTAAATTTAAAAAAGAGGGCCTACAGTCTCAGGAGTGTCCCTATCTGTTAACCAGCTTGTTCATGCATTAATCAACCACTGAACAGGACTTCTCAGGTAAAAGCACAATATCACATTTTCTACAGAGTTTAATGAATAACCAATGCAGAGGTGAAAAACTGAGATAATGCTGTTGAGACTCTAGCACATTATCCAAAAACCACACTGCAGAAATTTGTTTGGAACCCAGTTAAGGGAACCCCCAGGACAAAATAAGAAATACTGGAGCCAAAATAAGGAGCAACTGTGAATCTTTGCATCCTGCAAGAAGAAGTTTGCTGTTTTGCAGCTTTCCACTACCCAATGAGAGCAGACAAAAGCAGTTTTTATCAGTTTGCTGCAATACAGCAAACAGACCTCCAGCTGTCTGTAAAGAGAACTCCAATGGGAATGAGTGTGACTCTTACTTTTAAAATTGCAAATATTTGTAAAACTAAGTAGCCTTAGAAGCAGAATCAGTAAATGACAAGGACAAAAGAAAACAGTTATTTGTTACCAGCATAGAATATAGTAAAACCAAATACAATTAAAAGTAATCTCTCTCTCTGGTGAGTTTTAGATGTGATATTGAGAAGGGCACTCTACTGCATATTTTAATGTATTGTCTTGTGTTAATGTGTACCATGGCCGCCTACTGGATATAATCAGAATTGCTTGACTGTTGTAAAATCAATAATGTTATCAGGAAATAGTGTTATTCCTTTTGCTCAAGTAGTAGGATCCAGATCTTTTGGGAGAGATGGATATCAGGCCTAGATCCCTAGATATGTTTGAGGTGACATCCTGTGTTCTGGGGAAAATACTGAAATCAAGTATAGTAAGTATACTTTCTATATTAAAAATGAAGTGGAAAGGTTTATCAGTCAGATTAGGAGATGAACAGTCAAATACCTGGGTCCTAATCTCATCTCCACCACTTGGGGCAAATCCCATTCTGTGTGAATGAAATCCTAGTCCAATTGAAGTCAAGGGGAGTTTTTTCCATTGACTTCAACAGGGTCAGGATTTCACCCTATATCTCATATGTTCCACTTTTAATATGGTGATATCAATTATTTACCTACTTCACCAGAGAATTAGTTAAGTTTGTACAATAGTTTAAAGACACAAAGATCTACTAAAATACTTTTAATTATTACTATATTATCACACAGAATTTAAAATATATATGTGATTTTGAGGGTTACTGCAGTAGCAGATTTAGCCATCCAAAGTGCAGCTATCTTTATTAAAAAAGTTTTCTAAAATGTAACATTTAGAACGTTTATTCTTCTAAGTTAACAGAATTCTAGTACATCAATAAAAAGTCAGAATTATAGTACATCATCTTTGTTGACAAGGTGAACTAGATGGGTGAAACAAGTATCTTCCATCTTCATCTTCTTTGTATCATAAATTTTGTCAGTAACTTTTTGTCTTTGCTCACTGAACTATCTGCCATAAGACACACCTCTTCCAATAAGGTTACCAAGAACTATTTAGCTATCAGAATGAAGCTGGTAAACTGAACAAAAAATGGTGAGATGGGATAATTCCCTTTATAATATGTATAGACTTTTTGTTTTCAACCTACAGTCTCTGGATACCTTTGCTACTCTGTAAAGGACCTGATCTGAAGCCCACTGAATTCAATGGAAAGTTCAACACGGACTTGATGGGCTTTGGTTCAGGCCCTGGAACAGCTTCACACTCATTTGTAGGGCTGTTTTAAAACTTTCTGTAGAATTTTTTATATATATATATATATTTATTCTGCTTTCTATAATATCAATTTGGAAATGCCACTGTAGTGCCTCATGGGAATTGTGGTTTTGGTTATGCTCTCATTCTGCTCTACAGGCTAGGTTCTCTAGACATACTACATCTTCTATGATGCACCAGGAATGTCCACGATGCACCAGTGACTTAGCAAGAAGAAAGACTGTGTTGCATCATGGGAGATGTAGTCAAGCCGGGGAGACTGGCCCACAAAGGAGAATGGGGGGCATGAGTTACCCAAAACTCAACTCCCATGAGTCTTCGCAATGGCATTTAAAAATCAAAATTTTTGGTTTGACAGATTTTGGCCATATCTCTTCCGTTTTCAATGTTTCACCAAATGTTAGAAATTTATGTGGAAAACTTTTGACAAAAATGACTTATTTTAATCAAAAGTTTCCTCCAAAATATAACCCTTCTTTTCCAGTCAGCTCACCTCAATAGCTGTTATGAGAATCAAGAGTATCTCAGTACCATGTTAATGGCTAACAGCCTCTCCTCAGGAGGTATACTGAAGGTTAAAAAGATACTTTCTGAAGCATTGGTTCACTAGGCACAAAGTTTAGTCTTGTATCCCTTTGATCCTTGTCCTGTACTTATATGGAAAGTCTGAAAATTCATAATATAGCTTGCAGGGATCTTGGATCAGAAACGTTGTAGCTAAAATGTACTGCAGAAAAATTTGTGGAATGGCATGGATTATAGTTTCCTGTTGCCTACAGCAAGGCAGAACATCTACTTATTTAAGTAGAATCTTTAAAAGGACACTGAAGCATTACAATAATGAGTGCAATATAAATATGTAGATATAGATTAGATAATTAAAATAGATTTAATAGATGAGTAGATGGTCATTTCTAACCCTGAGATGACCAGGAGACTACAACAGTGCTTGTTAGCACAAACGTAGTATACGGTCTGGCTTCTGAATGTTGCTAACAAGTAAAATTAGTCACTTCTGCTATAATGTGATATATCCAGGTGAAGGCAACAACCTTTCCAAATTTTCAGACAACTAGTTATCATTTAGAAATTTGACAAAAAATGAAAGTACATTAATGCAAAGACAAGACAGAGAAGCTGTAGGAAAGCCACTTTTTGAAGGACAGTTAAATATATAGAGAGAAAAGACAGTATGAAAGAAAAGAGTTGAAGAATTAAGAACAGTCAAAAATTAAATATAGGAGTGAAACTCTGCAGTATCATGAAACATGTCAAGGAAATGAGTGAATTATAAAATATCAAAAGAGGTTCAAGACACTCAGGATTACCTGGAAAATATAGGTTTCAGAGTAGCAGCCGTGTTAGTCTGTATCCGCAAAAAGAACAGGAGTACTTGTGGCACCTTAGAGACTAACAAATTTATTAGAGCATAAGCTTTCGTGGACTACAGCCCACTTCTTCTGGAAAATATAGATATGCACAAATAGATGTATAGGAAATTGTATCTCATTTAAGAGGAAGGAGAAATAAGATTATTTGTATTCCTGTCCAGACACCCACAAAACCACTACTTAGTGACTAGTGAATTTGTTATTGTAATTTAGATTACTGGAATATTTGTTATAACATGGATAAAAGGATAAGAAACAAATAAATTGCTATTGGCAATAACCCAGGTGTCTATGGCTATAATTGAATCCCTCTGCTAATAAAGTTGTGTTCCATGCCATATTTGTCCAATACTTTGTCCGGTACATTTTTGACCAACTTTTGTGGAGTGTCTTTCAACTCTTTTCCTTTGGAATACTGTTTTATAGTTTAAAAGAGGAATACTTTTTTGTGATCTTCAGCCTAAATTTTTCAATTCTGAAATTCATTTTATTACTCTTAGTTATACCCTTATGGACAATACTAAACATTTTCTCCCTCTTCACTGATAATACTCCTCAAATATTTGTAAATAGTTATAATGTTATACTGGAGCATGGGTAAAACCTCATTGAAGCTGATGGATGTAATAGCTGCCCTCCATTCAAGATAAATATAAGAAGCAGTTAAGCTACTTTTTGCTATAAGATCTCTAAAATAATAGGAGCCATTACCCAAACACAGGCCACATGCAAGGCCAGGCATCAGTGGAGCTATGTTGGTGGAGGGTGGAACGCAAATGCAGGGGGCTGAGTATTGTTTGGTGGAGAGGTGTGTATGTCTGTAAGCCGAAGCATCCAGAGAACAGGCAGACAGAATCATCCAGAGAGCCACAAAGACAGCAAGAGAAGCACTTGGAGTGTGACCGGAGAGAGCCTTGCACAGAGTGCTGTCTGGAAAGAGGTTTGGAACTGTGAGCAAAGAAACTCTCTTGTTTGATTCTTTCTGTGTTCAGGAAAACAGGACTTGATGGATGTTCTTTGTAAATAAAAAATGCATGAAAGAAATACCTGACTCCATCATCAATTTCTCTTACTAACCCACAAGTTCTTGGATACTGGCTTACTACTCAGGTCCAAAGGTACAAATATCACTGAATCAAGTTATACAGACATAGTTCTTTCAATATTGTTGCATAATTTTAATCTCTCCAGCCTCTTAATCATCATTGTTGTCTAATTCTGTCCAGTTTACTATTTGTTAACCTCTAGGCACATCTGCAGCACAGTATGCTATCTATGGTCACGCTTCATGTACCGCATGCATGTAATAACACAAGAGGATTCCAGGCTTGTGCAACTAAACTGGCTCTTCAGTAAGAGCTATTTGCAGGTATGATGCAACTGCAGCTAGCATTCTAGCCAAGTGCATTCAGACTGGCTTCCTGGTATCTCCTCCAACTTCCTTCCTGAAATGTGTGCTCCTCCCTCCAAATTCCATGCAGGATGCTACCATACCAATGCTGTACACAGAGGGACTATCAGCTCCCTGGTCTGTGATATAGTGACTCTGCATATGCAGTACAAAATCACCTTGGCCTTTCTCACCACAACATGGCACTAATGAACTCATTTGCACAATCATCCTTACATTTTTTTCAGCATTCCTTTCTAGCTATAGTTGATGCACATAAAAAGACACTTACTGTGATGCAGTATTTGCACTTTACCACAATTTCCTATTAAGAAGTTTACTGTATTGAGATGCAGTATCAGACCTTACAACGGTAAATCACAAGGAAGAATATTGACTTTTTAAGCATAAGTGCAGCAAACATCTCTTTCCCTGTAAACATTTTTCCAGATTGAATCTCATGTGGGGTCTGATCTAACTCTCATTGAAGTTCAGTGGAGTCCTTCCATTGATTAGGCCCTTTGTTATTTCCTATCTTATATTTTTTCCTTTTGGTCGCTCCTTTTGTATAACTTCTTGGCTCTCACTCATGATTGAAACACCTCTCCATTTAGTAACATCTTCAAGTGTAAGTCTAGATACTACACATCTTACTCAACCTGAGTACTATTTACACAGACATTTCTTCTGGATATAACTGGTTATTCTCAGGAATTACTGCTACTCAGAATGAGCTAAGGTTGCAGATTTGGGTCCTTAATAAACATGCATTCACCTTCCAATCACTGACAATGTTGAATACAACTGTGCTTCACACAAATCAATGTGGCTCTGTACTGGAGCCTCCCCTCAACTTCATACATTCCCATTTATCATTTAGGATAGTTCTTTCAGGTACGTTTCCCCTAGGTATGAGTGTTCCTATCTGAGACGATTTGAATTCATTTTTCAAGAATTCATAAGACACTATCAAATCTTTTACTAAAATACTTGCATGTTCCATCTACCATGTTCCTTTATCCACTGATTTGGCAACCCTGCAGGGTCCTAGAGCCTGGTCTTCAGCCTGAGTCCAGAAGTCTACACGCCAATGAAACAGCCCCACAGCCTAAGCCCGGTGAGCCCAAGTCTGCTGACATCGGTCAGCTGTGGATTTTTCTCTGCTGTGTAGGCATACCCAAAGGGGCCAAATTTGGACTTACTATAAGATGTCTCCTTTGTTCAGAGCTGGATAGGTAGAAGTAGAGTTTTTTTGGGGAATGATGTGTTCTTTAAAAACATTTCCTGGTTCCATTATCCTCCAGATGTTTATAGATCTTTATAACTTCTATTCTACTGAAAATTAGATTTACCTTACAGTTGCCAGGGTCAATCGTTTTCTCTTTTAAAGACTGATACCAAATTTACATTTTCAATTCCTTTGGTCCTTGCACTTTTCTCTGCGTCTTTTAAAAAATAATTGTCATTGTTGGAATGAATTCATTAGCCAATTTCCTTTGCACTTGGAGATGCAGATCACTCAGACTCGTGAGTTTTGTTTTGAATTAATCCAAATAATTTCTTTTACTTTTTTTACTTTGCAGTTCTACTTGCAAATGTCTTCATTGTCTTCTGATTGTTTTACCTCTTTATTAGTCTACTAAAGGACATAGTCAGTGGAAGTCCCAACATTTGTAGTTGTTAATCCTGCATTGTCATTAGAAAACATAATCCCAACAACACATAAAAAATGGTGGGGTCTAAATTAATTGTTACCACTCAAAACAGAGATAGTGGAGTCAATGTGGGTAGTTCTCTGAAAACAGCTGCTCAATGTGCAGCGGCAGTCAAAAAAGCTAACAAAATGTTAGGAACCATTAGGAAAGGGATAAATAATGACATAAAATATCATAGTGTCCTTATATAAATCCGTGGTATGCTCACATCTTAAATACTGTGTGCAGTTCTGGTTGTCCCATGTCAAAAAAGATATACTGGGGTATGGAACAGCTTCCATATGAGGAGAGATCAAAAAGACTGGAGCTATTCATCTTAGAAAAGAGATGACTAAGTGGAGATATGATAGAGGTGTATAAAATCATGAATGGTGTGGAGAAAGTTAATGGAGAAGTATTATTTACCCTTCATATAACACAAAAAATAGGAGTTACTCAATGAAATAAATAAGCAGCAGGTTTAAAATAAAGAAAAGGAACTACTTTGTCACAAAGTGCAGTCAACCTGTGGAACTCATTGTGAGGGAAAGTCATGAAAGCCAAAACTATAACTGGGTTCAAAAAAGAATTAGATAAGTTCATGGAGGCTAATAAGCTATTAGCCAAGATGATCAGGGATGCAAATCTCCAACTGCCAGAAGCTGGGACTGGGCAATAGTGGACGGATCTCTCAATTAATGCCCTGTTCTGTTTATTTCCTCTGAAGCATCCAGCCACTGTTGGAAGACAGGATACTGGGCAAGATGGACCATTGGCCTTACTGGGTCAGACCATTCATGTGTTCTTATGTTCAACTTCTCTTTTGGTACTCAGTAGCTATTGGTAGTTCAATTTTAAATGCCACTTTTGACACAATCTGGGTGAGAGGTTACATTTAAGCACTTTCAAAGTAAAATGTCTTTTACTCTTGAAAACTATAGTTTGGGGTTCAATTTTCAGGTACAGAGCTCTATCTGCCTCACAAGATAGCACAGTCTTTGACAATAGACAGTTCCTGATGCTTCAGAACAATTTTCAAAAAAAGGCATTATGCACAATTATGTAATAACCTTCCCCTATGGGAAGATTTTTCTTAATCCCCATCTGTCAGTGGTTGAGTTATGAGTGATGTCCGGAAGCATGAGGGTTTATAGCCCTTCTAATAGAAGTTTTTTTTAATGTCATGGTGTCTAATGTAACTTTCCCTTTAGCAATACAAATGTCTCTTCCCTTTTTGAATCCTACTAAACTCTTGGGCTTAGTGATATCAAGTGGCAATAAGTTCCACAGTTTAGTAGGGATATACAACCGACCACCTAACCAGGATGGTGACAGTGACTGTAAAATGCTCAGGAGATTAGAGAGGCTATACAAATAAAAAACTCAATAATAATGGGGGATTTCAATTATCCCCATATTGACTGGGTACAGTCACCTCAGGATGGGATGCAGAGATAAAGTTTTTTGACACCTTAAATGACTGCTTCTTGGAGCAGCTAGTCCTGGAACCCGCAAGAGGAGAGGCAATTCTCGATTTAGTCCTAAATAGAGCACAGGATCTGGTCGAAGAGGTGAATATAGCTGGACTTCTTGGTAACAGTGACTATAATATAATTAAATTTAGCATCCCAGTGGCAGGGAAAACACCACAGCAGCCCAACACAGTAGCATTTAATTTCAGAAAGGGGGACTACACAAAAATGAGGAAGTTAAACAGAAATTAAAAGATATAGTGCCAAAAGTGAAATCCCTGCAAGTTGCATGGAAACTTTTTAAAGATGCCATAATAGAGACTCATCTTAAATGTACACCCCAAATTAAAAAACGTAGTAAGAGAACCAAAAAAATGCCACCGTGGCTAAAACAACAAAGTAAGAGAAGCAGTGAGAGACAAAAAGGCATCCTTTAAAAAGTGGAAGTTAAATCCTATTGAGGAAAATAGAAAAGAGCATAAACTCTGGCAAATGAAGTGCAAAAATATAATTAGGAAGGCCAAAAAAGAATTTGAAGAACAGCTAGCCAAAGACTCAAAAAGTAATAGCAAAAAAAATGTTAAGTGCATCAGCAGCAAGAAGCCTGCTAAACAACCAGTGGGTCCATCGAGATGCTAAAGGAGCAGTCAAGGACGAAAAGGCCATTGCAGAGAAACTAAATGAATTCTTTGCATTGGTCTTCATGGCTGTGGATGTGAGGGAAATTCCCAAACCTGAGCCATTCTTTTTAGGTGACAAATCTGCGGAACTGTCCCAGATTGAGGTGTCATTAGAGGAGGTTTTGGAACAAATTGATAAAATAAAAAGTAATAAGTCACCAGGACCAGATGGTATTCACTCAAGAGTCCTGAAAGAACTCATATGTGAAATTGGAGAACTACCAACTGTACCAAATGACTGGAGGATAGCTAATGTGATGCCAATTTTTAAAAAGGGCTCCAGAGGTCATCCCGGCAATTACAGGCCAGTAATCCTGACTTCAGTACCGGGAAAACTGGTTGAAACTATAGTAAAGAACAAAACTGTCAGACACATAGATTAACATGACTTGTTGGGGAAGAGACAACATGGTTTTTGTAAAAGGAAATCATGCCTTACCCATCTACTAGAACTCTTTGAGGGGGTCAACAAGCATATGAACAAGGGGGACCCAGTGGATATAGTGTACTTAGATTTTCAAAAGCCTTTGACAGGGTCCCTCACCAAAGGCTCTTAAGCAAAGTAAGCTGTCATGGGATAAGAGGGAAGGTCCCCTCCTGGATTGGTAACTGGTTAAAAGATAGGAAACAAAAGGTAGAAATAAATGGTCAATTTTCAGAATGGAGAGAGGTAAATAGTGGTGTCCCCTAGGGTCCGTACTAGGACCAGTCCTATTTAACATATTCATAAATGATCTGGAAAAATGGGTAAACAGTGAGGTGGCAAAATTTGCAATTGATACAAAACTACTCAAGATAGTTAAGTCCCAAGCAGTCTGCGAAGAGCTAAAATGTATCTCACAAAACTGGGTGACTGGGCAACAAAATGGCAGATAAAATTCAGTGTTGATAAATGCAGAGTAATGCACATTGGAAAACATAATCCCAACTATACATATAAAATGATGGGGTCTAAATGAGCTGTTACCACTCAAGAAAGAAATCTTGAAGTCATTGTGGATAGTTCTCTGAAAACATCCACTCAATGTGCACTGGCAATCAAAAAAACGAACAGCATGTTGGGAATCATTAAGACAGATAGATAATAAGACATAAAATATCATATTGTCTCTATATAAATCCATCGTACACACACATCTGGAATACTGTGTGGAGATGCGGTCACCCCATTTCAAAAAAGATATTTGGGAATTGGTCAAGGTTCAGAAAAGGGCAACAAAATGATTAGGAGCATGGAATGGTTTCCATATGTGGAGAGATTAATAAGACTGGTACCTTTCACCTTGGAAAAGAGATGATTAAGAGGAGATATGAAAGAGGTCTATAAGAGTATGACTGGTGTGGAGAAAGTAAATAAGGAAGTGTTATTTACTCCTTCATATAACATAAGAACTAGGGGTCACCAAATGAAATTAATAGGCAGCAGGTTTAAAACAAACAAAAAGAAAGTATTTTTTCATACAACGCACAGTCAACCTGTGGAACTCCTTGCCAGAGTATGTTGTAAAGACCAAGAGTATAACAGGGTTCTAAAAGGAACTAGGTAAGTTCATTGAGAATAGGTCCATCAATTGCTATAGCCAGGATGGGCAGGGATTGTGTCCCTAGCCTCTGTTTGCCAGAAGCTGGGAATGGGCGACAGGGGATGGATCTCTCGATGATTACCTGTTCTGTTCATTCCCTCTGGGGCACCTGGCACTGGCCACTGTCAGAAGACAGGATACTTGGTTAGATGGACCTTTGGTCTGACCCAGTGTGGCCATTCTTATGTTGTTATGTCTTTTCCATCTGACTTTTATGATCAGGAAGAGAAGATCTCTTAATATGTGTGGAGGTTTTAATCAATGATGATTTTCAAATGAGCTTGTGAACTATATTTGTAAACATTAATTTCACCAAGAATGATAGGATTTACCATTAAGGAAAAGTTCTAGAGAAATTAACCAGGATAAAACCAATAGGATTGTATAAAAATCTAAAACCTTATAGTATTTATTAAAGAATAATATCATTTCTTTGTAACCATCTGTGACGCGGCACACTTGCTCCACACCGGACAGGAAGGGGTTAACGCCACATTGTGGGCTGAGGAGGCCAGCTCAGTCTGGAGGAGACACCACTGGGGAAGGATGTATGCTAGGAGCGCCTGTTGAGGATGACCTCCAGCCTGTGCCAGAGGAAAGCGGAGACATAGACCACAGCCTTAGACCCCAGCAGCCCACGGAGACCCAGGGAGCGGCCAGTGCTGAGGAACTAAGAGATCCCAACTCCTCCTGGACTACAACACCCGAGACTACAGTAGGAAGTAACCCAGGGGCAGTGTCAGAGTGGTATCTTCCACCGAGGTAAGCTCGGTGTGTTTCAGTGGGACTCCCTGCTGAGCTGGTAGCTGGTTTTACCACTGCTACTAGGGCCCTGGATCAGGGCCCGGTGGAGTCAGGTGGGCCTGTGACCCCCTATTGGGGCTGCTGACCCTCATAGACTCTGGCCATGGGCCACACTGCCCTGACAGTTGGGGCAAGTTTCCTGAACTCTGGCCACCAGGCCATACTACCCTGAACAAATGAGCATTTTCCATAGACCCTGGCCATTGGACCACATTGCCCTGCCAGTAGGGGCAAGTTTCAAATCTTGACTCTGGCTTCTAGGCTGTACTACCCTGAATGAGTGGGGCATTTTTTGTTCATTCTGGCCATTGAGCCACTCTACCCCATAGCTAAGCCCAAATGTGTGGACTTGAGTGGAGGGAGATAAGCACATAAAGCTCGTGCACCATCTCCTATTCCCCGAGAACGGCAGATGCACTTGCCCTGTACCGGACACCTTAACTGTGTCACACTATCCTACAGAATTCTATCATTCAGAATACAATTCTCTATTGAATTTAATAGGATAGTTCAATAAACCTATAGGATTTCTCCATAGATAAATAATTTCCTTTTCATTCTGATTGAGAACAAAAACAAATTTTGAGATGTCAGTTTTATTTGAGGAATGGAAATCCTGAGTTTCAACCATTTCTGCTGGCCAAGAATTTTCTTCACTCTCTATTGGACCCCAGCCTACAGGAACAGCCAACTGTGAGTTCAGGGCACAAACCAGCAGAATACAATGCTTCTTTCACTCTATGGCAACTCTGGGCAGCAGAAACTAGTTCATTTTCTCATCATTCTGTGATGCAGTTTATAGTCTGATAATTGCTTTCAAAGAGTGCCATTGACACAGATAAAGAAATCACTGATGCTAAAAGCTTAGCGGATTCAAAAACGATTGGATATTTATATAGATAATAAAATTATCCAGAGTTACACCAGCATATTTAAAATATAACCTAGCCAACCTCAAACTATTAGGAGCTAACAAGAAACTTTCCCTGGAGCTTGGTCTTCCCATAACTGCTTATTGCCTATTACCACCTGTCTTTGAAACAGCTGATACTGGATTTCAGTAAATAGAATAATGGACTGCATGGACCACTGGCTTGACCCAGTAGCTTAAAGCCAAAGGCCTAGGTAGGCAAAGTTATCACTGTATGATAAAGTACTTGGGTTGATCAGCAACTGCTCTAAAAAATACCCTATGTCTGGTATTGAGCATTACAAGAAATAGGAGTTAGACTTCATAAGAAGGCATTGAACAAAATCAGGATTTTGTTTTTTGTAATACCTCATTATAATCAGAGATCCTTCAAAGAGTTTGACAGTAACATCTTGCATTCAAAGAACTCTAAGTACTTTACAACTATTAAGTCCTTCAATTTAATTATTGCTTGTAAACTGCCTGTATTCTTGGATTTAAAAATGATACAGAAGAAAAAGAGAAACAAATGAAAGGAGAAACTTCAATAAGAATATAACCAGGAAGAAAGTAGCACTCATTGAATAATATCCATCAAACAATTTATTCAACCAAATGCACAATTTTTATAAATGAATTATTCAATTATTTCTATTTTGCTCAGTGGTTTGAGCATTGGCCTGCTAAACCCAGGGTTGTGAGTTCAAGCCTTGAGGAGGCCATTTAGGGATCCGGGGCAAAAATCTGTCAGGGACAGTACTTGGTCCTGCTGTGAAGGCAGGGGACCGGATTCAATGACCTTTCAAGGTCCCTTCCAGTTCTATGAAATCAGTATATCTCTATATAACAGAGATACAAAGCTCCCCCTAAGGATATCATTTTTTTCACAATGGTAAAATCCCCAAATTCTCCGATTTCAGCAGCAGTTCTATTAAGTGAACACTGTCACTTTCACCCATCAAACACAGTTAGGTCCTGCTGGACATAGTTAATAGGGAATGATTTTGCAAGGATCTTTAACCATGGGTGACTCTGAGGGTATGGCCTGGATTCAAAGGGAGGGTGAATAAAGACTACACAGGCAGCATTCATGCATACATACTCTAAAACTCTCTCTGAATTACCTACTCTAGCTGTATCTGGGATGGACTGTTTTCATTAAATTATTTATATGGAAGGATCCCTAATGCTTAGTGGCACTGAAACCCTGCAGATGAGTGAATAATAAATAAAAGCATTGGTTCTTTTGTTAGTTGCTGGTAGCCTTATTTTATTTTTATGGTGGGTGGCTAAAAAAATAGGAGAGTAGGACAGGAGGACATCATTATGATGGGTAAATCTCTAAAGGTTCACAGCTTCGGGTAAGCATCCATTAGTTTGTATCCTCTCCCAATTAAAATCTCAACCTCTGGTGTCTACTAAATTTGGCTGAAAATTTAATGAGACCAGGCTGTCTCTCAAGATTTCTGTATAGTATTTCCTGCTTCCAGTCAGCCTGGAAATGTACAGAGGAGAGGATTGCAAAAACAAGGGAAAGAAGGGGAATGGAGGAAAAATGAATAAACTAGTTCGTGAAAATAGGGGGGAACTGAAAGAAACTAACCAGTACCAAAGCCCCCCACAATACAGTCATTCCTGAAATTCTAGTCTCTCCTCTGGCTTTAGGTGTTGCTGCTGCACTTTCCTTTCTTTCTTTCTTTCTTTCTTTCACTTTCCTGTCTCTTTTCTTTTGCCCTCCAAGCACACAGTAATGCATGTTTTATCTGAACTTTCTTTGTAAATAAAGGCCAATATTTTCATTCAGATGCCTACAGCCAGGCACATAAATCTATATTAGGTATCTAAAAAAAGCCTGCGTTTTAAATGAGCCAAGCACTGAAGTCAATAGCAGTTGTGGGTGATCAGCCCCTCTGAAAATCAGGCCACTTATTTAGGTGCCTAATGTTAGGCTCCTATATTTGAAAATTTTGGCCACAGGGCCTGAGTCTAACCTTCATTATACAGTGCAATTTCTGAAGAACTGAAACTGATTTGCTGATGCACGGGAGCTTTAACATTCAGTTATTGGAGCTTTCATGGTATGATACAGTTTGAGACCGAGGTCAGCGTAACATGCAGCTGGGGATAGCTCTGGGCCACTGGGTTACTTATTTGCCTCAGCAAGAAAGCGTTTGCTGGTGATTAGACTGTGTGTCAGCTCCCTGCCACATCAGTTGGTCTCCTTCACCAGCAACCTCCGAGTCAGAACATCAGAGTATATTAATGTAAGTGGGGTAAATACACCCTTCCCTTCAAACACAGCAATGAACTGGTTTATAGTAAAAGTAAAACAAGTTTATTAACAAAGAGTATGGATTAAATGATACCAAGTAAAAGAGAAAAAAGTAGAGATGATTACAAGTAAATAAAAGTGAAAACACACATTTAAGTCTACAGCTTAATCTATCGTGATACAGTCTTATGTTCAAGATGGCTTCTCCCAGGCCCAGTCTCCTTTCCAGCTTTTTACTGGACTGCCTGGCCAGAACCCATCATAGAGATAAAAATGTTTGCTTTCATTGTCTTATGGATGAAGGATCAAGATGAAGTCTCTCTCTGATCCTTATATCCTCAAAGGGGTGTCTTTGTCTTGCAAGTGACGCCGGCCTCCTGGGGACTCAGTCTCTCTGGGTGCAGGAGCCATGTTAATTTTCTGTCTCTTAAGTTCAGGAACAGGATATTCCCCTCTGGTTTAGCTTGATGGCTTTGTTTGCTGCTACTATATAATTTGAGATAAGCCCATGTTTCTTTGTCTAGGACAGAGCTGTTTACTAACTTTACCTAGGCTAGGCTGGCTTATTTTAAACATTCTAGTAACATCATAAAGAGGTAATTCAAGAATTCACGTATAACATTAATGTGCATTTTACAATTATATTAATAACCAAGTTTCATATGACATCTCACAAGGCATATTTTCTACCAATATCTTTGCAGTAGTGCATAGGGTGTGAATACAGGGGTTCCAAAGGGCACAGTAAGAATATAACACATTTCACAGATATTCTATTGTTTTTTGACTATTCTCTGCTACAAAACTCCTTGGAATTTTGTGGTTATCTCATATGTTCACTGTTTGCTGTAAAAAATTGCAAAATCAATAAATACTAGCTTCACAAAGAAACTGAGGTATGGTGGTGCTCAGCATCTAGATACCTAGAGAATCACTGGGATTGACAAAGCCTGGGTCCGGCACCTAGACTCCCTATATAATGAATAGGAGAGAGAGGTGCCTCAGAGTGGGATTCACAAAAGCCAGCACAATAGGTGGCCCCTTGCTTAAGCACCAATGGGAGATGCCAAGCTGAGGGGGGAGGAGGGGTGTTTGTGACATACCAGGATACAATCCAGACTAATGAGTAGCTGTCACTCCTACCCTGTTACCTGAGGTGCCCTTTAAAATGCCTTGCTGCTGTATCTTCCAACTGGACTGCTCACAGCCTCCAGCATGTAAATCGCTCCCCACTGTCTGTGTGCTGCAGCCAGCCAACTACTCCTAGGCTCTTACCAACCTTGGTTATGCTGCAGGGTGATCCACCCATGTTGTATCATCTCCCAGAAATGTACATCCTGTACTGCCCAGCCCTCTCCTAGACAGTACAAATATGTTATGTCCATTATTCCTTTAAGGGAATAATATGCACACAACCTGTTACCCCAAATGGAGTTACCCAGATGCTTCAACTTGAACACACTGGATTAGATAAAACAATAAAAGTTTCAGAGAGTCCTGTGGCACCTTTAAGACTAACAGATGTATTGGAGCATAAGCTTTCGTGGATGAATGCCCACTTTGTCAGACGCATGTAATGGAGACATCCAGAGGCAGGTATAAATATGCAGGCAAGAATCAGTCTGGAGATAATGAGGTTAGTTCAATCAGGGAGAGTGAGGTCATCTGCTAGCAGTTGAGGTGTAAACACCAAGGGAGGAGAAACTGTTTCTGTAGTTGGCTAGCCATTCACAGTCTTTGTTTAATCCTGATCTGATGGTGTCAAATTTGCAAATGAACTGAAGCTCAGCTGTTTCTCTTTGGAGTCTGGTCCTGAAGTTTTTTTGCTGTAAGATGGCTACCTTTACATCTGCTATTGTGTGGCCAGGGAGGTTGAAGTATTCTCCTACAGGCTTTTGTATATTGCCATTCCTGATATCTGACTTGTGTCCATTTATCCTTTTACGTAAAGAGATTTAAGTGAGTACAAGTAATAAGGCATAAAAGTCAGAAATGGTTACAAGAAAAATAAAGATAAAACTCCTACTGGTGCCTAACATAACAAACTTCATTAGATTCAAAGCAGTTTTCTCACCCCATGCTTTCAGCAGTCTCACTGACCAAACTCTTTAGGGCATAAACCCTCCCCCAGAGTCCAACGGATGCCTCCTTTATCTTTTCAGGTGGAGTGAATGAGATGGGCAGGGGGAAAGAGAGAGGAGGGGTGTTTGTCTCTCCTTTTTATAGTTTTCTTGAAAAACATTTCCAGCTGAAACCCAGGAGTTAAAGAGTCTATGGTGAAGGATATTCCCTGCTGGTTCTTTTCACCTGTTTGAATTTCCTTTGTCTTGATTAATCTGTTTACTGCTTAAATACAAACTAAGGTAAGCATACCTTCCTTTGCTTAGGACAAACCTGTTTGGGCAGGGCTGTGGGGTTTGGAACATGTGTTAATAACACTATACAGGGGAACCTTATAGATTCACGTAATATGTTGACACACATTTTATCAGGACAATACTGACTAGCAAATTGAGATTTCAAATGATACCTTACAAGCCATATTTTGTACAACGATTATTACATAGTGGGTAGCGTGTGCATACTGGGATATATTCTGTCACAATGTTAAACCCCACCCCTTTCTTGACAGGAAACCAAGTCTGGGCTACAGGAAGGAGTCTCCCTCTACTTGGGATTCTCAGCTGCAACTTTCTCTTGGCTTTAAGTACCTAAGCTGTTTTTGTAAGAAACCAGAGGATGACCTCACTTTTAACCCAGTGGCTAGGGCACTCGTTTGGGATGTGGAAGATCCCCTGTTCAAGTCCCCTCCTCCACCTGCAGGAGAGAAGGGATTTGAACATGAATCTGCTACTTCTCAAGTGTTCACCCCAGTGACTGGGCTATTGGGATAGTTTGTCACGGGGCTCTCTCAATCTCTTGTGCTGAAGCTGTTTCACTCTGACTTCAACAATGAAAGAATCACTGGACCAGAGAGAGAGAGAGAGAGAGCAATAGCAAGCATGTGAATGATTCTGTAGCCTAGTGGAGCTCCAGGATCCAGTCCTACTCCAATGACCATTTTAATTATTTGTCCACCAAGGAACAGCTTCAACAGGAGAGACTGAAGGCACCCCAAATGATAATATGCTATAACCCAGGCTAGAGCACGCCCCTGCAAGGTGGTAGATCTCATTTCAAATCCGTTCTGCCCCTCAGGTGCAGGGGAAACTTGAACTGGGGGTCTCCCACATCCCAGGTGAGTACCCTAAGCACTGGGCTAAAAGTTAGGAGGGAGGTTGTTGTCTGCCTCAACCCACCCGAACCCCCTCAATATTTTATATGAACTCACCCATATGGGCTCAGAGCCCTGGATTGGGACCCCACAGGCGAGTTAGGTGCTTATCTTCCCAGGTTCTTGCACTACTCTGGGGTTCAGGCATCCAGATGCCTGGTGTGGGGGCGCAGTACATATGCACACAGGCAGAAACATAAGTGTTTAGGTAATTTTTACTGCAAAACTTTAGGTGATGAGTGAGTTTACATGCCTACAGCATTTGGTAACACCTGAGTGGAGGGTTTATAAATGACAGTGGAATCTGATTCTGGGATTTAGGTGCCTAAAGTGGCACTTAGGTGCCTACGTTTTTCTGTGGATCTAGCCCTAAATATTTCCTTTCATGCTAACTCTCAAACAACTCCTAACCCACCCAACCGCACGCACGCCCCTGCTGGAATGCAGCTCTAGAATATGTTCCTCCTACTACCTGCCTTCCAGCTGCTAGTTCTTGACTTATCCTCTGTGCCAAGAACAAGCAGGAGTATGTGAGTGCTTCTTCTTCAACGCTTAGCCAGACAGTCGGTCATAGCAATCACTCACCATTTTGTCCATTCTGTGCAAACGCAAATGCTTGACGGCCTGAGAGTCCAACATCAGAACAGACTTGATGAACCCTGTAATAGGGGGTCTGTTTCTGGGCCCCACCTCCCGCCCCTTGGTTGTTGGAATTGTATCCCAGATGTTACAAGCCACCTGGAGAACGGCTTTCGCTGGAACATTTTGTGGCATCCTTGTGACATGTCCAAAAAGCATAAGGTGCCACCCACAAGTCTGACCTGTACCTGATCATGTTGGAGGGGATATAAATCTGAAGTAGGGGATTGCTCGTTGGAGCTATGCCATCAATGATGAAGGCTTGTCTGAAATATCGCCTTGGGCATTATGCGAGGTGGACAGATCCAATGTGAACCCTGAAAATAATGGCTAACATAGGCGACGAAGATGCAGGGCAGCAGCTGCACCTAGCTATCCAAGGTGAAGGAAATTGCTGAGAGACTCAATGGCTCGGGTCACACAGTGTGAAGCCAGTGCTGGTAGACCAGGAAAAGGGTCGTGTTACTGCGCCTCTGTCTCACCCCAGTGAGACAAGGTATTTCCCGGGATAATCTTTCATATGTGAGTTGGTGGGAATATACGTCTAGAGAGGCTGAGGAGGGAACCAGGTAACAGCCAGAGTGAAGCTGAAGGCTGGTGCAGTACTGTGTGTAAGGAGGTGGCAAACTGAGGACAGTTGACCGCACAGAAATGGGCTTGGGAGGTAGCAAGACTACCTGGATATTACTATAGGATAGAGGGAAAGCTGAGTTCCTGAGAACAATAATGTGTCTGTTCATTTCTTCTCTGTAATTCACTGAGAATGTATACACAGGAGATCTTACCAGTTATACCAGTATAATTATACCAGTACAGTTAAAGCAGTATAACTCCCCATGTAGACCCTCTAATTCTGGAATAAGAATGGCTCTTTTTCAGCTTAGTTTAAACTACTTCCAAAACAACATAAGCTAAACCAAAAAAGGCACTGATACTAAAATAAGTATCCACACAGGGAGTTATTCACACCCTACCTTATATTAGTATAGCTTCCTCATGTAGACATGCTGAATCTACTCAGCTCACTGCTCCGAAGGCCAATATCAGCTAGAAATGAAGACCTGCGGGAGTTAAACAACAGGCAGATGAGCTCAGCTAAAAGCAAGTGCTCCAGTTACTCAGTTTATAACAAAAGAGAATGTGAAAGACTAGTATCATATAAATGGTGGACTAGAACCACTCTGACACAAGCTGTCTGTGGGCAATACAGATGAAAGTATGAATCCTTCTGTATCCAACAATGTATGTGTATCTCTCACTCTTCCTCTGTCTCTTTCACAGACATGCATACACACCATGATTTCCTCTAGCTTCTTCCTTTGTGTTGCTAGTCAGGTCTCCCCTCTGCAGTCTTACATAGGAAGAAGATTTATAATAGCTGCAATCAGTGCCACTGCTTCACACCATGTGTAGGATCTTTATACGGGTTTTTGTCCTTGCTTCACTGATTTGGAAAGGTACTTTTTTATTATTCTTAATTATTTTAAATACTTAATTCCTGCAACTTTTATCTCTTGGTAGATACTGACCTCTGAATGCCAACATCTGTAAAATCAGTCTGTTGTCACAGTAGCGTAATGGCTGTGATGTCTTAATTGAAAACATGGGAGGTAAGGAATTTTAAAGTATAATTAGAACACACTTCAGTATGAAGCTGTAAGTGTTTTTCTGTAGGTGGAGTGGAAGACATCTGATATTTCTGACATACTGTATCAAAAATGTAAAATGCAGACACAGTACTCATATGGAAAACAAAACACAGCACAAACACAATGCAACTGTGCCATATGTTAAGAAATGCACATCTCAGAAACAGAGGGCTAATTAGCTTGAGAAAACCGAGACGACTGAATGATGAAGCTAGGAAATAAAAAAGGAGAATGAAATCTAGAGGCAGGCTAGTATAAGAGACCCACCTGGCAGCAGCTTGGCAGACTCATGAGATTAAATGAAATCAAAGAAGAAATCATGAAGGGGAAATAATGGGCTTAACTGTGCAGTTTCCTTTTGTTTTAGACTCTTGGTCACCTGTTCTTTTCCTCCTTGACAAGTGTCATGTGTTATGAATTGTGATGGGTGACCTTCAAGGCTTGGAGGTTCTGTTCACATTAGTACCCCAAAGCTTAGAAACTTACCTGAATTTTATTTCAAATAGCTCCCAAAACAGGATGGAAATCTAAAGAGAATAGACTTCGTTGAGATATTTCTGGCACCTCTCGATGTCAGGAAGTCAAAGTTACAGTAGGCTTTCTTTTGGCATTTTGACACCTCTCCTTCCCATCCAAAAGAAGTGCAAGGTCCATGAAACTGAAGGTTAATGGGGAAAGTCTGATTTTTTTTTCAATATTTCACAATGAGGCCAAGGGGAAGGAGATGTGATAGGTTCAGAGCCAAATCTAGGATTTATAGGGCCTGGAATAAAAATAACAAAACTCCACATCACCAACCGCTGTGGCTATGACACTTTCTCCAGAGGACTCACCACCTCATCTGGGCTCTGCTTCCTTCTTGATGTGTGTGTTTTTATTTTTTTATTTTTTTCCCCCTCATCCACTGCTGGTACATTTCTCACTGCTGGTACATTTCTTCCTCCCTTTGCCTTCAGCACCCCATGCTACTTCCCCACCAGCATATGCTGTTTGCCACCTACACATTTAAAATTCCTGTCATTCATACACTTGTCTCTCCCAGTTTTTCTTTCTCACATACATATGCACTCTGGCCTCTGCTTCCTTTTCTTCTTATTTGAGTTACAGAAGTTCCTAGACATCTCAGCCAAGACCAAGGTTCCTTTGTGTTAGGCACTATACTAACACTTAGTAAAGAGACAGTTTCTGCCTTGTAGAACCTACAATCTACAATAGACAAGAGAGGTAAAGTGTGGGAGGGGAAACAGAGCAGTGAAGAGACTTGACCAAGGTCACACAGCAGCCGAGCTGGAAACAGATGCTATCCTGATGCTCAGTACAGCACACTTATCCACTAGATCACATTGTCTCACAAATTAAGCATCAGAATTAACTATTTCAATGCTGATCACTTAGGTGTGGGGTCTAGCTAATATGCTTATTTAGTGTGGATGGCTCTCAGAAAATCTAGTAAAGTTCTGTTAGACTAGAGAATCTACTCTATCCTTCTGTCCCTACAGGATTGTTCCTTATAGTATAATCTCCTATACTTTGGCCATTTCAGTTCTGTATATTCCACCACTTCCCCTGGGAGACTATTCCACATTCAGATAGACTTCTACATTTGGAAGGTTTCCAGTTTTCCAATCTTAAGTTTCCTTTTCTTAATTTCATGCCATTATTTCTCTGCCCCCACCCTGTCAACAAGGGGATGATGAATTTCTCATTACTTGGGTCTTGCGTGTTTACTGTCCAAATATAGTCAGGTTGTGAAGAAATCCCATCTAGTTAGTTTCAGCCAGAGTAGCAGCAGGAAACCTTTTTTGGGAGGGGCAGAAAGACGCTTTTTCAACCATCTCTAACAGTAGCATAAGATCATAGTCTTGTTTTTGTTTGAGTGTCAGTGGAGCAAGGAATGAATGGGGACTTGGGACATTTTTTTGTGCTGACTCCCAAGTTTTCTAGAAGTCAGTTCACCTAGTAAGACTTGTCTGCTCAGACCTGCTGGCATGCTGTGATGTCCTTTTCAAACGGGCTAGTGTCCAAAGTATTAACAGTGAGAAGTGTTCACTGCCAAAATATTCCTCATCCAAAGGGTATAGATACACAGTTTTCACGTGAACAAGACTCACACAAAGTTTTCTAAGTCAAAATGCTGCACCTGTGAAACGTTATATGTCAGCTCTAACAATTAATGTGTCCATGTGATTATTTTTCCCTGTCAGATTCAAAGGAAATTCATACTTAATTTTTGAGAAATGCTAATTATGATATATATATTTGGGAGGAGCTGTTTGAAAATTAAACTTTGCATAATGTTATGATGAAAACGCCTGAGGTATCATTATTGTACTATATAAAGCCACAGAGACACTTATCACAATATATAAAGCTACAGAGATATGAGACAAGTCACAAACAATTTAAAAAGGAATAATTTATAAAATTTTAAAAATAAATGTATTTTCTCAATTGTCTTCACATTTTCATGAAATGTTCCATTTATCCTTGAGAGATGTGATTTTTCTCCCCGCCTCCCCAATGTGCCAAATGCCCTCCTTAATCTAGCCTCTAAAGCCAATTCTTTGACCTTCAGATCCCTCCTCTAGACCCACTGCCACCTGAGAACACATAAGTGGATGATTGGCCAGGACTTCTTTCAGTTATGTGTTATTCATATCTTATAATCAACAACGGATCAAACCCATTTAACTGTGCACATGTCTGGCCTCTGTTAACATACATTCTTTTTCTGTTTACTTCCTCCTCTTACACCAATTGTTTGTTAGGTCTTGTCTTAATTCCAGTGGAATAACTCATATGCTTAAACTAAGTACCTGGCAAGTCTTTGCAGGACTGGGGCCTTAGATTGTTAACTCTTCAGGACACGTGTTTATTCTGTGTTTGTGTAGAACATTATTCTGTGTTTGTATAGAACAAAGCAGAAAGGGGTCCTGACTATGACTGGCACATGTAGGTGTTACCATAATACAGATATATAAACAATAATAACATGTAGGTATAGTGGGGTTGAAAACCGACCTTAGAATAGGAGCCTGGTTACAAAATTTATTCTGGAGAGATTACTATCTTTCCCGAATATGCTCCAGTATAATTTTCATTCTGGTCTTGGGCAAGATATACTTTCTTCCATCAATTCCTGCTTCTCCCCCAGCCTGTATATACAGCATGCTTTGGTTTAAAGTAACATGCTTTATAGTGGGTTTTTTTTTTTCCCCTTGAGCAAAAGCAGTAACAGTCATGATTGACTTCTCAGCTGATGTCAGCAGCAGGGAGCCAGACTCCCGCCTGACCATTAGATAACCCTGTAATCAATAGGAATTCACTACCCTCTTGACACTGAGGAGGTTTTTCTAAAGGAAAAAAAGGAGGGGGGGAATAATTTAGCCATCCATATCAAATTAAAAGGAAATGCATAAGCTCTTTCCAGGTCAGTTAAGCACAGTGGGTCACTATCCCTCAGCTTCTATCAGAACATAAAGCAGCTCTTCTCTGTATATTTTGCCATACAGTAGCTAGCCTGCTGTTGCTGTAATGAACAGATTTACTTAATTTTACCTTTTCATGCATTTCACTGAAACAGATTGCAACAAAAGGAGGAGTAACAAGACAACTGGTTTAGAAGTCTAAATTAAATGGCATTTTCAACTTGTTAATCATATCAAATAATCTACTAGATTTCTGGAATTATCAAATAAACCCTACCCAATTAAAATGAGTTCCTTGGTATGAGGCTTTTTCTCCTCTTACCCCCTCTTCAGGGGCTTCTGGAACTTGATCCACGTGACACTGACACTACAATAAATCAGATAAAATTCCACATAAGTCAGTGCAGTAACTCCAATGGGAAACCAGAGCATTCAGAAGCAGGGCCAAAGTTTTTGGTTACACAAAGGATGGTGATAAAGGCCTCAATCCTGCAAACACCTAAGCACATATTTAACTTTAAGCATGTGTGTAGCCCCAGTGGGACTATTCACATGCTTAAAGTTAAGTACTGCTGAGTGAAGGTAAACCTTTTGCAGGACTGAGTGCACGGGAGTGTGCTCTATATTCCAGTTTTGCTAACTAAGCATATCTTTAATCATCTCTGACTGTTTCCTACACAAACATAGTGGACTCAGGTAGATGTCACTTATATGACCAGCAATGCTAAAGAAGGTACACAAAAATAGAGCAGAAGGCATTGGTGAAGGAAAAGTTGGTGTAACCAATACAGATGCACAGGGGCCCATGCAAGTTAGAGGGCCCCGGGAGGCTTAAAAATGTGTTTAATTATTAAGATTTGTCACGGTGTGAAAAAAAAAAAAAGTTACAGAACATTTGTCCCTGACTTTTTTTTTCTGTGTCTGGACTCACCTCGCAGCTGTGGCTCTGGTGGCTTCTGTGTCCTTCAGGGCTGGACCGAGTACCCTGCTCTGGGTATTGCAACCTGACATGTGGTGTTACAGCACCACTCAGGTTTGGCCCACCCAATCCTCTGTCACGATGGTGGGGCAGGCAGGCCAATCTTCACTAAGTGGCATTGCATGCCAAACCTCAGCACTGCTGTGATCCCACACGCCGCCAGGTTGCAATGCCTGGAGCAGGGTGCCAGGCCCAACCCCGTGCAAGACAGGAACTGCTGGAACTGCCACTGCAGGATGAGTGGTGGGGCAGGCTTGCTCCCCAGTGTTCCTTCCTTTCGCCTCTGCCCTGGGCTGGGATTAGGGTTGCAGTGCCTAGGGTGGGGAAGGGTGCTGTTGCAGGCTTCTCTGGGAGAGAGGCCCCTAATAAAAACCTGCACTAGAGCTCATCTTTCTGTTCCTCCACCACTGATAGGCAGAAGAAATATTACATACCTGAACAAATACCACAGAGCTGGACAATTCCTAAACCTTGGGGTGTCATCCAAAACAACACCCCTTTCTGGATCAGAAAAAATAGGTTGAAACAAGCTAAAGGAGAAAAAAAAACACATTCAGAGAAGAAAATATCTTGAAGAAATACGATTGATGAAGCCAAGGTGAAAAAATCAGCATTAATATTTTACAAAGGTATTAAATGTTATAAAAACAACTTGGACGCTGAAAAACTATGGGGGTTGGGGAGAGGGGAAAGACCAAAATAGATGTAAAGAAAAACTGGAGTGATGGAAGGTTGGAAAGATAAAAACTGGAAGAGGGAGACAAAGTAAGTTAGTATATAAAACATATACATATAGTATTATAAAACATAATACAACATGTACATTTTACCATATACACGTGCAATTTTTACTGGAAAGAAATATAGTCTATTGGCTTGTGGACCTCCCTGGAAGTCAGAACTTCTGGGTATCAGAGGGGTAGCCATGTTAGTCTGGATCTGTAAAAAGCAACAGAGTCCTGTGGCACCTTATAGACCAACAGATGTATTGGAGCATGAGCTTTCGAGGGTGAATAGTCTATAAGGTGCCACAGGACTCTTTGTTGCTTTTTACAGAACTTCTGGGTATTCGTCTTTGCCTTGCAACTGACTCTTTTTGTGATCTTGAACTGGTCACTTAGGGATCAACTGTGCTATGAAAGGGCATCTCTGTCCTCAAAAGTAACTGTTGACACGACATTGTGAGATTCCACGTTTATTCCATCTCATTGATTTCCATATTGAATTTGATGTGTTTACAAGTTAAAAGTATGTTTTTTCCTCCTAAGTGACAGCTCTCTAGAATCAGCCTTGATCTGTGTCTCTGCTCGAGTCTTGATGGAAAAGAGTCTGTGCATTCCCCTGCTGCACCTTCGCATCCTTAACCTCTCGGTGCCCCAGTAAAATGAATACAAGGGGGATTGTGAAACTAGATTGTTTGTTGTGTGCTTAGCAGCCCTTGGGTGAAAGATGCTATAGAAGTGAAAAATATTATCGTCTGTATTTGTGGTGGGTAATATCATGGGACAGATGCATCTAGCTATCTCTGAAAGAAAACACTGAAGCATGTTTTCGCATAGCAGGAGTTTGGTTTATTTGGGGGAACAACTAAAGAGATGAAGCAGTATAATTTCCTCTACAATAGGTCTGCTGTTTTGTGTGAGATAGGTAAGGAACATCAGACAATGAAAGATGTCCTTCTTTTGTGCTGTCAAACTCACTATCAGAGCTCAGTGACAGAACTCAGTTCTCTCTCCATTGGGCCATTTGTTCAGTAAAGTGAGAAATACTCTTGTTCTGAAGAATTTCCTAATATGTGACATGGAATAAATAAGCCATATTTTCACTTTATTAAATAGTCTGGTTATAATTTGCATACAGTTATATCATCGTTTGCCGTCTTTTGTACCAGATGTGTGCCTGCAGATCATTTTTTTTAAAAATCCTGTTTATTGCACTTACACATTCTGTTTGTAGTAATCTCACTGTTAGTTATTGTAGCTGATGCTTCTATTGTGATCTTTGATTTTACAGTGATTATATAACCTGTAACCTTTTTCTCTTGTAATTCAAAATAAAATAAAATAAAATAAAGGGAAGGAAAATGTCTGTAGAATATCCCATATTTATTTATTTGAGTACTATTATAAACAATAGGCCAGCTTCAGGAACTCTGCCCCATATCTGTGAATTTCTTTGTGCACTGTTGGTATTACACAATGTCTCATAATACAAGAACAAGGGGCATTCAAGGAAATCGGAAGGTGGCAAATTCAAACCAACAAAAGCAACACAACACATAATTAGACTGTGGAATTCATTGTCACATGATGTTGATGCCAAAAAATTAACAAGTTTTGAAGAGGGATTGGATATTTATATGGATAACAAGAATATTTAGAGTTATAATAGTTAATGTTAACAACAAGACTATTGGGAAGGGAGATGAAACCTTATGTTTCAGGGGTTAAGACAAATGTGTTAGGTAGTGTTTCCCAAACTTGGGACGCCACTTGAGTAGGGAAAGCCCCTGGCAGGCCAGGCCAGTGTGTTTACCTGCCGCATCCGCAGGTCCGGCTGATTGTGGCTCCCACTGGCTGCGGTTCACTGCTCCAGGCCAATGGGAGCCACTGGAAGTGGCGGCCAGTATGCCCCTTGACCCACGCTGCTTCCAGCAGCTCCCATTGGCCTGGAGCAGTGAACGGTGGCCAGTGGGAGCCGTAATTGGCTGGACCTGCGGATGCAACAGGTAAACAAACCGGCCCGGACCGCCAGGGGCTTTCCCTACACAAGCAGCGTCCCAAGTTTGGGAAACACTGGTGTTAGGGATTGTGATGAGACAATCATGGCAGCAAATAATGCCACAATTGCCTACTGCAGGGTTCTTACACCTTCCTCTGAAGCACCTGGTACTGGCCACTGTTGGAGACAGAATACTGGGCTAAATGAACCTCAGGTTGGATCCAGTCTGGCAAGTCCTCTGTTCCTATAATAGAGAAAGAGATACAGATAGGCAAAGAGTATCATTAATACACTTACTCTGTCTCTCTCCATTCATCCCATACTCACACTCACTTTCTTTTCTTCCCCAGCAGGTAAATCCTGACTAGTGGGTCCAGGCATAGGGCGGGAGCATGGAGGTGAGGGGAGGGAAAAGAAGATTCCCTTTTCATCTCCCATGCTATAGCAGCTACTGAAAAACAAGAGCTGGCTCCTTAAGCTCCTTATGCAGCCTCCTAGGTGGAATGTATGTGTGTACATGGGGGGGTGGAGATTTGATGCAAAGATCATGTTTGTAGTAAATACACCACCCTGACTTCCACTTTTCAGACTTCTACATTGGAAGCACCCACCGAGTGCCACCAGCACCCCAAATCCCTCCAGGTCTCTCCACCGCCCTCTTGGACATCAGAACCATAATGCTTCTGCTGCCATATGGCCCACTGAGTCAGTGATAAGATTTGTCCCTAATTGTTCAAACTTCTTTTTATAATTTTCTTGTTGAACGCAGATTTTAAGAGACCTTATCAGCCATTTTAGGTCATTATTATTTTATCAGTAGACTTAGTTTCTCCCTAGCACTTAGCTTCCCCTTGATATATTGGAAAATGCCCTTCTTATTCCCTTAACTCCTTTTGGCTAGCATTAATCAGACATAAAATAAGTATTTTTTTAATTACAATTTGCACATAATTTTCTTCCAGCGAAAGGAAGGGGGAACGAAAACAATGGGTGACAAATTCTAGTCACACCGTTCAATGCACTTCTGGGAAATACCCAGATACCATAGTGATGGGCATGGTATGAGAACCCAAAGAAAACAGAATACACCTTTACTTTCTTGCTGCCACCACAAGCCTTAACACACTGATATTCTTGATTTATTGTCTGCCCTGTTTCTGTTTTCAGCACAGGTTTTCTTTCACTGTCAGAACTTTGTGCAGCCTCCTGGAAAGGCACACTGACCAATTCTTCTTTCTTGAATGCTTCCTTTTTGCAAGCAGGAGTGTAACCTCTTGTGCAGGAATTCATTTTTTCTTTTAGGATTTCCAGTCCTATACACTTTACTCAGGGGTTGAAGACCACTCATGGTTATCCTCTCTTGGTTAGTTGCACAGTTCTTGAGATAAGTGCAGAGCTTGTGTATTGAGCTCTTTTATATACTCCTCTGTGACTTTGTTTATTCCTTGGTGGCTTTGACATGCAATTGCTTTCACACAGAGTGCCTTGGGCTGCGCTTGACAGTTACATAGCTTTGGATACACTGAGAGGTCTTAATAGGTTTCCCATGCAAACATCAAAGCACCACCTTCCCTGCTAACAGCCCATCAGGACTCTGAACTCTGTCCTTCAGTCTTCAACTCTTCTTTTCTCAGCACAATATCAAAATGTGTGATCAAGTTTAAGGCGGCATGTGGTTCCATTGCTTTGGTGCTGCCCCAGAGGCAGGACCTCCTTCTGGAGAAATGACACTTGCAGTGCAATGCACATGCCCATCTAAACTAATCAATGTCTGGCATCTATTCCCAAAGGCACAGGTCCAGCCAACCAGTAAACAGGCACAGTGCCATTCTAACAGATGGGCATTAACGTAGACAGCCAAGAGACCATATATGCGTATCCAGGGTGAGCGTTGAGATCAGGAGACTAAGCCAGGAATATCCAAACCATTGTCTAGCGTGTGTTGACATGGTTGTGTTTACTGTAGTGTAGTGTGGTACATTGCATTATCATTAATTCAGCTCTGAGCAGCATTACCTTGACTTTCATAAATAAAAATCAGAGAGAGAAGGTAGGTGAGGTAATATCTTTTATTGGACCAATTTCTGATGGTAAGAGAGAGAAACTTTCTCTCTCTCACCAATAAAATATATTACCTTACCCACCTTGTCTCTTTAATATCCTGGGACTGACACAGCTACAACTAACTGCATAAATACAAATAATCATTCCTGATCAGAAGAAGTGAGTTTTGGATCCATATAAATTGGGCAGAATGCTATGTAGCAGTTGCATTTCAATATATCTAGGCATTTGTATTACATTTATCACTAAGGTATAGTAATTTGGATACAAATTAATTCTTTTCACTCTATTCTGCTCTTCTATTGATGACCCTATAGAATTCATGTAAATAAGCTTTTATATGACCCAGTTGCATTTCACATTTCTTGGTTTTAAGGTGTAGTGTCTCCCATGAACAACTGGTGTGTAATAACTGTAATCAAGGAAGTGAGCTAGTAAATTTCAGTATGTTGCACAGAAATAGGTTTATAAAATATATTCAATCCAAAACTATGTCAGTTAAAGTCACTGCAGCAACAGATCATCTTTTTGGACCAAAACAAGAGGACCATGCAAAAACAAAAAGATAGTCAAGCTAAATATATAAAGAAGATTTAACTGTGGCTGGACTGAGCTGACATCACATTTTCTGAAATCAACAAAAAACTGATTTTCAAATTATATGCGATCCAGTTCCCTCTCAAATTGACCTGATTCCTCTACCTTCACCAGCAAATCTCCAATCCTATTTTGGGTAGGAGGCATTTTTCCATGCTTCTAGGCACCCTAAGTGGTTGTTGTTGGTAAGACCTCTCTTCCTAGTTATTGAGCCAGTAACTCAAACAACATGACACTGAACTTCTTGCACATAAGTGTAGGCTCTTCTACCACCTGTGTCAACATTGCCTGTTTAGATGCAACAGAAAGCCATTTGTACACTTTTGTTCATATTTTGCAACATATCCACAGTACAAGAGTCCTAAGAGAGGAGAAGCAAGAAGTTCACAGGATATGAACAACCTGGTGACTGTTGACAATGAATTAGATTAACATCATCTTGTTTTTAATATTACAGTGGTTTAGTTTCCTTTTTAGACTACATTTCCCCTCCCCCAAGGAAATGACAGAAAATGTAAATGGCTTCAGAGACCCTTACACAGCACAGCAGCGGGAGACAGAAATATGGGCAAGTCTATTTGAAGGTGCTTCTAAGCAATCTGATTGTATTACCCATCATTGCAAAAGTACCATTCTGAAAAGGCCCTTCAGCAAAATTGTGCTCTTCTTGTCAAACATTCTATATTGTGTATGTACCATAATAAATTTCAACATCAGGAAAACCAAGGTACTCTACCAGTCCTCACCTGCACAAACTACTCTTCATACCCCACAAATCACCATCAGCGGAGAACCCCTGGAAAATGTGGACTATTTTCCATACCTTGGCAGCCACCTCTCCCAAACAGCCAGCACTGACACAGAAATTGAATACACGATCCACTGTGCCAGCACATCTTTTGGAAGACTATTCAAACAAGTCTTCAATGATAGGGATCTACAAACAGGTACCAAGTTCTTGGTTTACAAGGCAGTTGTCATCCCCACCTTCTCTATGGGTGTAAGACCTGGGTAATCTACAGATGACATCTCAAGCGGCTGGAGTGGTTCCAGCAGCGCTGCCTCAGGAGGATTCTCAGGATGAGCTGGGAAGACTGACGCACTAACATCAGTGTTCTCTCTGCAGCCAACATCAGCAGTATAGAAGTGCAGGTCATGAAACACCAACTCTACTGGGCTGGCCACTGTGTACGTATGCCTGACACTTGCCTCCCGAAGCAAGTACTCTTCTCTCAGTTAAGTCAGGAAAGAAGGGCTCGCAGAGGGCAACGGAAGCGTTTCAAAGCCATACTGAAATTACATCTTAAAAAGGGAGGCATCAACCCAACAAACTGGGAGGACTTGGTGCGGAACAGAACACAGTGGCACCACACCATACACTAAGCCACAACTCACTTTGAGGAGAACAGATGTGCTCATGAAACGGAGAAGCAACAAAGGAGGAAAGAAAGGGCACAATACTCCAGCCAACAACTATGTCTCCTCCAAGATTACACCTGTCACTTCTGTGACAAAATCTGCAGGGCAAGAATTGGGCTCCTCAGCCACTTAAAAACTCACCAACGAACCCCCTTGGCAGACATCATCCTTGCATCAAGGGATAGCTGAAGAAGAAGATATGTCCCAATACATATAATCCCCATGGGTTTGACTGAAAGCCCTACCAATCCTTCCCTGCAGAACCAGTGGCAACTTAAGTAAATATATTCCTCTTTGCTACCAGTTAATCCAAGACAAAACTGACAGCAAAATCTAAATTGGAGCTCTGTATTTTGGCTCCAACTGCCAGGAATGCCTACCTGTGCACATGAGAATGAGAGACAATGGGAGCACATGGAAGGGGGAAACCTCTGTGATGCCAGCAGACCAGGTGCCAGCTCCTCCCAAGACCCCTAGACCTTACTAAACACTGACAAATGAATAGCTGGAAACCAGTTTGGCTCATCTGTGTCTTAGTATTGTTAAGTATTGTATTAGATTTATAGAGAGGTGTTTAGTGTTTGGACTTCATGAAATGCTTGTGAGTTGCTGCATGCATTAATCTCACTTATAGTATCTGTATCCCATGTTATAAGGTAATATTTAAGTGTGTGTTCTGTAAATATTAAAGTGTTTGGTATGAAATTGGAAACTCCTACAGTTATGAGAGAAACATTATCAAGTGTGAAATACTAATTTATCACAAGGGGGGTCATCTCCTGCCCAACAAAAGAATGTCTATAGACACTGGACAAACCATTGTGGAACATCAGTGGATGAAGGTCTTCGATGATTGTTTCCCCCACACCCATGAAGAGGGGATATCCACAAAAGCTTGTCTCATCATAACTTGAACTCTGGGGGAAGGGAATACAAATCTTGGAATTGGAATCGCTATGCTACTTGGAATTTGGAGAGGGAAATCTTTCTAAGCATAAGCAAGGGATCCCCAAGCTGCTTATCTTAGGTTAGCCCTAAAGGATATATAGAGCTTGCACATTATATTAGCTTCTATTACTTATTGGAACATAAGGCAGTAACTCGTGTGTGTGTGTGTATGTTTACCTGCTTTAATCTCTTATTTCCTTTACTTAGTTAATAAATCTGTAGTTAGTTTATTACTAGATTGGCTACAAGCATTATCTTTGGTGTGTGACCTGAGGTGCAATTACCCTGGGTAAGAGACTGATCCTTTGAGACTGGGAGTAATTTGAAAATCATTGTGATTTTTGATGTAGGGGACCATCTCTCACAAAGGCAGGCTTACCTGGATGGCAAGATAGACTGGAGTGCCCAAGGGAACTGTGTTGTCAAGTATCAGGGGGTAGCCGTGTTAGTCTGTATCTACAAAAACAACAAAGAGTCTGGTGGCACCTTAAAGACTAACAGATTTATTTGGGCATAAGCTTTCGTGAGTAAAAACCTCACTTCTTCGGATGCATAGAGTGAAAGCTACAGATGCAGGCATTATATACAGACACATGGAGAGCAGGGAGTTACTTCACAAGTGGCGAACCAGTGTTGACAAGGCCAATTCAATCAGGGTGGATGTAGTCCACTCCCAATAATAGATGAGGAGGTGTCAATTCCAGGAGAGGAAAAGCTGCTTCTGTAGTGAGCCAGCCACTCCCAATCCCTATTCAAGCCCAGATTAATGGTGTTGAATTTGCAAATGAATTTTAGTTCTGTTGTTTCTCTTTGAAGTCTGTTTCTGAAGTTTTTTTGTTCAATGACAGTGACTTTTAAATCTGTGATAGAATGACCAGGGAGATTGAAGTGTTCACTTACTGGCTTGTGTATGTTACCATTCCTGATGTCCGATTTGTGTCCATTTATTCTTTTGCGGAGGGACTGTGTGACTCCATGTTAAGGCTGTTATAGTGCTTGATAAGTTCACACTTGATACTTGGTAGGTGAAATCTAATTATAGAACACATCACCAATACGGGGTTTGTGCCCTGGTTTGTAACAGTCTGCTCTGAGGTTGGCATCCATGTTCGTGAGCCTCTCCAGACCGCTTGACAACCTCAGAGACTTTTCAAGCAATCAAAAGCCAGGGTCTTTGCTCTTAAGGAATGAGGAAGGAAAAGGCTGAGAAGAGGCTAAGGAATTTGTAAGGGGAACAGAGATCTTAACAAGAGCTCCTAAAATTATCCCTAAAGTTGCAATCTGAGTGATATTGATAGCAAGCCCACAGAAAGCTCTTGGATATAAAGACTGATCCACACTTCTTCAGAAGCATCTGGGAATATAACCCAAACCGGGAACGGAAACTAAGTGATATGCTTAAAAGTGGCACTTTAATTAGAATAGGCTCCACAGGCCTCACCTGTACATCGAAATGAATTGGTTCCTTAGAGCTCTCCACCCGGGTTCCCACCATAAGTTGAAGCCCCTGATCCACAGCAACCAGCCCAACCATGTAAAAGCTAGCCAGAAATTGCATACATAAGTCTCAAAACAACCTTTTCAAAAATGGGCACCTAAGGTTAGGCTCCTAAGTAAATGGCCTGATTTTCAAAATTGCTGATCACCCAGCAACTGCCATATGGACACAAGAGCCTGATTTCAGGCACCCATTTTAGAAGGCCTTGGTATAAAGATTTTTCAGTGAGCACTTAGCATTCTTAGGTAACCCATAACTTACGTGAGGACTAAATCTTTTCATAAGGTGGATCCATACAGTAGGGTATCTGGAGTAGAGGGAGAGCTGACTAAGGGGGCTTATAATAGACATCTATAAAATCATGAATGGTGTGGTGACAATGAATAAGAAAGTTTTATTTACCCCTTCACATAACACAAGAACCAGAGGTCACCCAATGAAATTAATAGGCAGCAGGTTTAAAACAAACATAAGGAAGTACTTCTTCACACAACGCACAATCAGCCTATGGAACTGGTTGCCAGGGAATGCTGTGAAGGCCAAAACTATTACTGAGGTCAAAAAAGAATTAGGTAAGTTCATGGAGCATATGTCCATAAATGGCTATTAGTCAAGATGGTCAGGGATGCACCCCCATGCTCCCGGTGTCCCTAAACCTCTGACTACCAGAACATGGGAATGGATGACATGGGATGGATTGCTTGATAATTGCCCTCTTCTGTTCATTCCCTCTGAAGCATCTGACATGGACAATGCTGAAAAACAGGATACTGGGCTAGATGGACCATTGGTCTGATCCATATGGCCATTCTTATATGCTTTCGTCTTATGATGGTGTAGTATTTTATAATATTGTTCTATATATTGCATTAATTTATGCAGTCTTTTTGGTCATACTTTATTTTCAGGTTCCATTCATAACAAGTTGTTAATGCATTAATAAATAGTTTCAGTAGCAGATTCACATGGCTATGATGTAGGAATGGTAGCACATACGATGGACTTCCAACTTAAATGATCCCTTGCAATTCCTCCTCCTCTTAAAGCTTGGTTCCATTGTGCATAGCAGATGCAACTGATGAAGCAGATGAAACTGCGGAAGTTTTTAATCCTTTTCTACCATGTGTCAAAGCTAAATATGTTTTATGGGGATGGCTTGCTAGGCCATGGTCCAACCCTCCGACTTTATCTGGCCTTGGGACCAGCATTAGGAATAAGGAACCCAGTGGTGTGGCTAATAGATTAAAAAATTAAATAAATACATTATTTAATTGATTGATTAATGAAATAATTTAACAGTTAATTGTTACTGAGCTACAGTAAGCCAGTGGGCCAACTCACTGGCCTGTGAGTCGAAGCTCCCAACAGCAGCAGAATTTTACACGTGGTAGAAAAGGATTCAAAACTTCTGCAGTTTCATCTGCTTCATCAGTTGCATCTGCTATGCACAATATCAGATTTTGTATTGCTACCCAGAAGACAGCATGTTGCCCACAGGCAAGTGGTCAAGTCTCTGCAAGAAAAGCATCCTATAACTATATTGCAAATCCACTGTTCAAGAACACATTCTCCTCACTATTACTTACATATTTCTCTTCAACGTTATAAATATTATTTGAAAGTTAATGCTACACTGGCCTTAGTCAGCTTTTATTTACATGCAAGAGCTAAAGAATTGTTTTATAATATTTTCAAAGCCTCTAATATTCCAGTCTGAGATGTGTGTTAAGTTATCCAGGAAACTTGTAATTCATGACGAACAGAAGGCAGATGTTAATATAAACAGATGAAATGTGCATGCCAGCTTTATTTTACAGAAATCAAGGTTTTTAAATTTTGCTTTTATGATCTTGCTATAGTGGTAACACATCAGATGTAAGGACATTAATTATCAGTGTCTGCCTCAGCAAAACTGGAAGAAAATCAAGGTTAATGTGTCTTCTTTTAAACTTTTAATATTTTTTCCCCAGAGGGTCAAGTTCAGATAGTTCCAGCCAGCAAACTCTGCACAAACAGGTTAATTTATGATTCGAACACCTATATCTGTGCACAGAGCGATATAAGCAGTTCCTTTAATACTTAATGACCAACTATAAATTTGTACTCAAGAGGCAAGTATTCAATTCAGCTTCCCTTAAGAAAAATCAAGTAATTTTGTCCAACTGTTTGCCAGTACAAAACGCAATACAAAATCTGAGGGCTGTGCCAGCTGACGAGAATTTTAGATGCAAATCACCAGTATGTCAACATAAATGTGGCATTTTTTCCTACTTTCAACTTAATTTTCAAATTTAAAGAGAAAAGAAAACTTATACAAATAAATGAATTTGCCAAGAGCCACTCAGATACTACAGAGATAGGCCCAATATATGAATGAACCTAGATTAGATGAGAAAAAGAGCCAGAATGCTGTAAGTGATTTCCTCACACCATATACTGGTCCCCACAGTTTGCAACAAGCACCATCTTAGTCCACATTCATGGACATTCAAGCTCTCCTTAGAAAAATCCACAGTAAAGTAGAGTGCATCTAAATATATGAGTTCTGAATTCAAATGAGAATGAATTAAATTCTAAAGCTTTCACTGTTCTAATGACTTGGCAAGGCAGAGCCAAGATGAAGTCAACATCTCTATAGAACAATAAATGATTAGCCTCTAAAAGAAGAGAGCCATAGGCTTCAACCAGAAGCAATGAAACATTAAATTCAGGATAACTTCATGGGTGGTGGATTTTATAGAAGGGACAATTTATTATTGTTACTTCCTATTTTCATATAATATCACAGGTTTGCTTAGAACTTTACAGATAGAATAAGGGGACAAGAGGCACAGAAATGCAATTACTTTTATAGCAAAATGGATCTGAAAGGCTTTCTTAATTAAGTAGACGAAGATGACCTTCTATACATGGAATACTGCCTTAGAATTCCAAGCAAGAAGAGAAAAGTAGAGTACAACCAAGGAAGAATCTTAACCTTTCAAGTATTGGTCATCTGAGATTAAAAAATGTAAGCTATTCAGTATCATTAGTATATCATCACTCCCATAACCACATTGGTTGCTGGGGCACCATCACTGATGAGCAATCAACCAATTGTCTCCACCCCTGACGATTGCGTGTCAGTGCTTGAGTCTCCTCAAAGTCCATTTCTGTCCACTCTTTTATGTGGTCAATCCATCTCTTCTTCTGTCTACCTCTTCTTCTCTTCCCCTGTACTGTCCCTTGGAGGACGATCCTGGATAGGCCAGATGATCTTGTTACATGGCCGTACCACTTCAGCTTGCGCTTCTTCACGGTTGTCAGGAGGTCTTCATATGACCCAGTACATTGGGTGATGATGTTGTGGACCTCTTCATTAGTGACGTGGTTGAAGTAGGAGTAGAAGATGCCCAGGATTTTACAGAAGCATCTCATCTCTACTACCTGTATTTTTCATTCCAGTTCTGCCGTAAGGGTCCATGTCTCGCACGCATACAGAAAAATGGAGATGACCAATGCGTGCAGCAGTTTCAGTTTGGATTGCAAGGAGATGTTCTTATTCCTCCAAATTGGCTTTAGCTTTCCCACTTCTGTTGTTTGCACAGTTCTTGCCTGAATTTCTGCCTTGGATCCTTCATCAGCGATGATTGCCCCCAAATACTTGAACTGTTTCACTGTCTCCAGCTCTTGTCCATTGACAGTGATATGTGCGCTGATCCCAACACGTTTGTTTGTCATCAGCTTGGTTTTCTCTGTACTGATTTCCACACCATATTTTGCGGAGGTTTCATCCAATTGTTTCACAAGATTGGCAAGTTCATCTTCGCTGCTTGCCAGGCCATCAATGTCATCAGCGAACTGAAGATTTGAGATTGTTTGCCCCCAGTGCTGACTGTGCATATGTGATCTTCTAGGGCATCCATCATTATGCACTCCAAGTAGATGTTGAACAGTGTGGGCAAAAGAAGGCAGCCTTGCTGGATTCCAAGAGTGGTGCAAAACCACTCTCCTATTGTGCCATTGACGAGAACTGCACTGCTGGACTTGGCATACAGTTGTTTAATGGTAAGAATAAGCTTATGACCAACATTATACTTCTTCATAGCTGCCCAGAGAGCTTTGTGTCATACTGTCAAACGCCTTCTTGAAGTCAACAAAGACATAGTAGATGTCCTGCTGGTGTTGTAAGTACTTCTCACATAGAACGCGAAGGTTGAAAATCTGTTCCATGGTACTTCTTCCAGCACAAAAGCCAGCCTGTTCTTCAATGATGCTTGTGGCTTCAATCTGTTCAATAGGACTTTCAAATCACTTTGCTAGAATGGCTAATTAAGCTTATGGTCCGGTAATTCTGACACAATTACAGTTTGCCTTTCTTTGGCAGAGTGATGATTAGTGACTGTGTCCACGTCTAGGGCCACTCACCGGTCTGCCAGATCTTGTTGCGGATCTTGGTGAGTGCATCTATTACTATTTCTCCTTTGAATTTCATCAATTCAACTGGGATGTTGTCAATACCTGTAGCTTTTCCGTTCTTGAGTGATTTCACAGCTGTGTCCACT
Source organism: Trachemys scripta elegans (assembly GCF_013100865.1). Lineage (NCBI taxonomy): Eukaryota > Metazoa > Chordata > Testudines > Emydidae > Trachemys > Trachemys scripta. The sequence goes on from NC_048300.1 coordinate 168,572,740, forward strand.
TCTTCGCCCAGTATTGGAAAGTCATCCTCCTCTGTTGAATCTGAGCTGCCTAAGACACTAGGATCTCCATTTATCTGGTGGTTGTATAGATCAGAGAAGAAGTTTGTCCACCTATTGATGATGTCCTTTTCTTCTGTAAGACTGTTCCCTTCTTTGTCTTGAATTGTGTAAGTATATAGTTTATTAAAAAGTTTGAGGGGTTCATTTACTTCTGGTTATCGAATTGCAACTCAGACATTGAAAGGAGAAGTAGAATTTTCAAAAGAACTCACCATTGGCTTAACTCTATTCTTGTTGAAGTCAATTATTGTAATTGAGTTCAGTAGAAGCAAATATACCACCTGTAAAGTTTTTCTGCTACACAGTGAAGGTTAGAGAATGACACAAGAAGAGAGCTGTATAGTTTGGGACTCAGGTTGTGGTCAAAATATTCTGCAAAAGATAAATGGAACAGAGTGTAATCATAATATGGAAAAAAGATACTGATATTAGTATAACACTGTCCCAAGAAATTGACCATTTTTTGTTTTTCTCTTGCACATTTTATTTAGGGGGAGATTTTCAAAGGCGCAAAGATGTATTTAGATACCCAATGCTCACTAACTTTGGTAGGAGTTTGGAACCTCATTGCCCTTTGTGCCTTTGAAAATCTCCTCCTTTGTCACTTAGGTATTACCTGATCAATTTTGTTTGTTATAGTTGCTGGTTATTTAAGTTGAGGTTACCATTAGCTGTCCAAGTTCCATAGATTTTTGTAGCGTTGTTTGTAACTGACATGTGATCTCTATGAGACAGAAATTCTAGAACTATATTCTTGTGAGATAATTGTATGGCCATTCAATTTTCCATCATAATTTGTGTATCTTATGACCTTTTCATTTTTGAAGATGAATATTTATAATTTACCAGAAGAGTGAAAAAGAACAGAGTCCACAATGGCCAATAAACACTGTACTTAAAATCAGTGTGACCAGAATTGGTTGAAATGTTTTCAACCAAAAATGAAACAAAAAAGTTTTGTGAAAAATGTTTGGTTAGGTCAAAATTTCAAAACTGAAATGTTTTTCAGTTTTAGGTTTCATTGAAAAACTGAACAATTCCAGGGGAAAAAATGAATTTAATGGAAATTTTGTTGTTACATTCAAAGTTTTTCATAGAAAACATGACATTTTTAGACCTTTATGGGACTTAGGCTCCTAAGTCACTTTGCATTTTTGAAAGTTTTACCCTTGTTCTAATCCTTAAGAATTCTAATGGTACTTTTGTGGCTGAAACTACAAGAATTTACTTAATCTCACCACACCTAATTTTGTATGAGGATGTTACAGTAGCTCATTTTGAGGCTGACACTACACAATATTTTTAGCACAGACTTTGCTTACTCAGTTTAAATGGCATTGTGTCACATAAAATGTGATTTTTGTTTATAAGTAAATTGATTATTTTAATTTTCACGTGTGTGTTCATAGAGAGGAAACATAGTCAAGTGGTTAAAGCATAGACTGGGAGACAGGAGATGTTACCTTCTCCAATCTGCAACACAGCCTCTGTATGGCTTTGGAAAATCAAAAACACTCTGTGCCTCAATTTTTCCATAAATAAATAAATAAATAATAAATCCTAGTTCCTATACAGCACTTTTCATCATTAGATCTCAAAGCACTTTTGAAAGGATCATCATTCCCATTTTACAGATGGAAAATTGAGGCACAAAGAGGCAAAATGACTTGCCCAAGTTACCCAGCACACAAACAAAACCAAGAGTAGAATTAGTTCTCCTGATCCCAAGCCAGTGATCTATTCACTAGACCACACTGTCTGACTCCCCTAACTTGTAGAGATATTATGAAGACATATTTGACTCTAATTGGAACCTTTGGTAATATTGAAATATAAATAATACTTAGCACTGTTTGTAAAGTCCTTCAAGATGGAAATATCAATGAATGTGCTTGTAAAGAGGATAAATACATTAAATGAGAGACTAAGCTTTGTGCTAAAATCTAATTCAGGTTTCTCAAACAAATCTATCATTGTCATTTTCAATTTTTGCTGATAACTATGAGACTTTGTGGCATTTTGTGGCTCTAATTTTTTCAATTTCATCTGAGATTGTTGAGACAATTACAACCATGGTCTACTTTTAGGATTCAAAAAAGCCAAAGGATAGTCTCTCTACTAGTAGAAATTAAAATCCCAGTTTCCCTAGTCTGAAGACACTATTGCCTTTTGAGATCACTTTTAAAACAATGGTACCCTAAGGCAATGGGCCAGAAGCAGTAGTATATGCAATTACTGTCACATTCAATCTAGACCAACAGTGTTATATGTTTTGTTTATACAGAAACCTTATTGGCTGTGTAACTTGATTTAATGATGATCTTTTAAGAATTCCCAAGTCACATGCCCTGAAAAGAAGGCTAGTGTACTCATTAAAGAATTGGTCATACAGTATCCTAAGGAACTTGAACAGAGCTTGAACCTACATTTCCAAAGATATCTGCCAGAGGAATAAATCTAGCCAGATGTTTTAGTTCACTGCAAAAAATAAAGAGGGGCAGTTGGGAGGCTAAGAGGAGGATTGGTTGAAATTTGCAATGAAAGAGGAGAAAAAAGCTGTGTGCAGAAGCACACTAATCTAGTGCAATGATAGATAAAAAGTTGATATTGATAACTGTCATTTATTAATTATTGATATAATCAGGACTGGGGGCCCACAGTGCAAAGTGCTGTGTGAACACATAGGAAGAAATGGTTCCTCTCACACGGAGCTTACAGTTCAGTTTAAGATAAGACAAAAAGTAACAGAGACAATCAGTAGGAGGGAAATGTGGAGCATTAATTTATAGATTCCTTGGATAAAATCCTGGCCTTAATGCAGTCAATGGGAGTTCTGCCATTGACTTCAGTGGGGCCGACATTTCACCCAGAAGGGTGATCATAAGATTTTAAGGCCAGAAGGGACCAGTATAATCATCTAATCTGAATTTTTGCATAACACAGGCCATGAAACTTCGCACAGTAATTCCTGTATCAAACCCATAACTTCTGGTTGCGCTAGAGCATATCTGTTAGAAAGACATCTAAATCATGATTTAAATATTCCAAGTGCAGGAAAATCCACCACATTCCTAGGTTCCCATGGCTAATTACCTTCACTGTTAAAAATCTGCACTATATCTCCAGTTCAAATTTGTCTTCCACCAGCTTCCAGCAATTGGATCATTTTATGCTCATTTGAGAAAAAGATATGTATTTTCCAGTCCTCAAACCATTCTTGTGGCTCTGCTCTGAATACATGTTTATACACGTAAACTATGTGCATAAATTCATGTTTCCAGATCTTTAAAAATTGAAACTATATTTAAACAAATACTGCCAATCTGACACAGGCTTTCTCAAGATGCTTTGCAGATTTTAAAAAGCAGTCACATCACTTCATCTGGTTATAGCAGCTAAAGAAGAATTGGTTTGATTTTAGTTATGGATTAATCAATAATCGGATTAGAGCAGCTAACGTTCACAGGAACATCAGCACTGCAGTGCTGAACTTCCACAAATGTTAGAGTACATTTAGCACACCTGTCTGCTTGAACTCATCACAAACCATGCCTAAATGCAAAAGCTAAGGAAATGTCCTCTTATAAAGAGAAGGTTAACAAATGATAATTAAAAGAAAACAAAATATAGAGGTTCCCGTATAAAGAAGCATCAATAGATTTCATATTTTATTACTATCTACATTTTATCAAGTCTTTTCTCTGGGTGGTTCTTAATTAAAATTGTTCTGGTGTTTTGAGAAAGGAGTGATGTCAGCTCTTGGAAATAACTTCTATAGCCAAAATGTTGCTCATGTATTATCAGTATGGCAATGGTACCATAAGTAACAGATTATTGGACACTTCAGAAATGAAACATGATATTTATTGGCATTAAGACTTAATACACATGAATATTTCTCCTCAATTAGATCAGCAAGAATTTGCAACGTACAGTAATGAGAACTGGACAATGGAAGGGAAAGTGGGAGTGTATAAGGGTGACAAAGTTTAGAAAGCCAAGTTAGACTTTATGGAAAATAGAAGGGAAATAACAAATGCAAACAGCATAAGACTTTTCAAAGTGGTAGAACTGGAGGAATTTCTCATTTCTCATCCTGTATTATAATAATAGTCTTAAAGCTGGGGAAATTCTAATCAAAATCTTCCGTTTTTATTCAGTGTGGACACTGGTCAAAAAGGAGACATTTGGATCAATTAAATAGCATCTGAAAGATTTCCTACGGTATTATATGCTATCTTTATTTTTCCACCAAACAGAGAGTTTTCTTTGCTGGACTTGAATGTTTTCTCTTTTCCAGACTCTGAGACTATGTTTTCAGACTGTCAGAAAGAGGTCAAAATGGAATTGGAGGACTCACAGTCTGACATTTCAGATCTCTGCATTCCTATTTGGCAGAAATATTTATAGATGGTGGTGGGTTAGATTTGAGCATCAGTGCAAGCATTAGCTATTGCACCTCTGTGCAGAACAGGGAGCATCATATGCCTCATTACTTTTTCTGGCTTTTATTATTGTTCTCTGCCATAAAGAGCACCCATCTTTTGTTGCACTGTATGTAGTTCAGTGGGCCATGTAAATGTGCTTTACTGATTACTAAGGCTAGGTCTACACTGCAGGGGAGGGGTCGACCTAAGATACGCAACTTCAGCTACGCCTGCCTCCTGGCTGTGAGGACGGCGGTGAGTCGACCGCTGCCACTCCCCCATCGACTCCGCTTCCACCTCTTGCTGCGGTGGAGTTCCAGAGTCGACGGCAGAGTGATCGGGGATCGATTTTTATTGCGTCTACACTAGACGCAATAAATCGATCCCGGATAGATCGATCGCTACTCGCCGATCTGGTGAGTAGTGAAGACGTGCCCTAAGTGAAGTGATTCAGCTCTATGTAATGTAATCCTAATTACATTTTGTCCTGGGAGGTAATACTGAAAATTTCTGGGTGCAAAGGTTGTGGATCTCTTGAGACATCTTAATAGGCTTATGTGCAGTGTTGGGGAGGAGCTAGTGGTCGTGGTACATGCAGGTACCAATGATATAGGGAAAGACAGAAAGAGGTCCTGGAGGCCATATTTAGGCTGCTAGGTAACAGATTGAAGTCCAGGAGCTCTATGGTAGAATTCTGTGAAATGCTTCCAGTTCCATGCACAGGGCCAGGTAGATAGGCAGAACTGCAGGGTCTCAATGCATGGATGAGACAACTGTTTAGGGAGGAGGGTTTTTGGCTTAATAAGAACTGGGGATCATTTGGAGGAAAGGAGGAGCCTACACAGGAAGGATGGACTCCACCTATACCAAAGTGGAACTAGATTGCTAGTGTAGCCTGATTTAGGGTGTACTAACAATATTAATTTAATGTATCAGTTTAATTTAATTAATAAATACTAATAATAATTAATTATTAATATTAATAGTATGGGTTTTAGGCTCGCCAATCTGTTTGATAAGAAAATAAAAGTTCTTTTCCTGAATCAGGCTCCACAGAATTTATAAAGAACCCTCGGGGGTATGACAGGAAGCTCATACTGAGACAGATGTAGCCCTAAAGACTTTTTATTAAAATCAATAATAGCAAGCAAATGGTAAAATACTCAGAGTTACAAAGTTACAATGGCATTACTGCTATTCAAAAGATTAGTATTATATGCAACAAAGCTTTGGTTAATATACTCACACCCTTCCTTGATAACCTGGTGGTAAGAGACACAGGACCAGCCTTGCAGTTCAGGTTTCTCAATTCTTGAGTGAGGGATGCAGTGCTTAGAAAAAGCTAATGCTACTTAGGGTTTACTTGACTAACTTAAGCTTAAAATCAAAACCTAATAAACAAACTAAGAATAAAAGCTTAGGGAAACCAAGCTTAGTTCCCTTGAAACTTAGAAAGTTTAAGAAGAACAAGTACAGCCTACTAATAGTAGCAGTCATCGTAGATAGAATAGATAGAGAGAGTGGAGGAAATAAGTGAGAATAGAGTAAAGTGAGAATACTCTAGCGAGGTGGGTCACATCTTTTATAGGGCACAAGTGCTGGAAATCCTTCCTCCTATGCCCAAATTTCATTCCTCACCCACAAAATTTTAGGGTATGCTTACTCCATAGGCTAGTACGTATGTGCGTATTGATGACATGTACATACGCACATACGTTTCCTTGTGGTGTACCTGTTAAGTCCGTGAGTACAACATTGAAAAAACCCCTATGCCATTCTCCATTGTCTATTGGTCTAGATAAAATGTCATAGACATAGGGGTGGGTACTTATCGATTTAGGTAACAAGCTATAGGTCAACTTTGCTTTCTGAGTAAAAGGTCATAATATAAATATGCTAACTTTGCCTTAGCTTAACATACAGGATATGGCCTCTAGGTCTCTTGCATTACAGCCAAACTTACTTTAATATAAATCTATAAACTTATTACAATAAACCAAATACTTAAACTATAAGAAAAGATATATATGCAAGCAAGCAGATTAATCCTGTAGGCTACACTAGCATGTAAAATTAAAAAGATTGTAGAGAAGTTTTTAATGTAAGGGCTTGGGGAAAGCCGACTGGTGCAGAGGAGCACATGGTTTGGACAGAGACATTGCTTAGGGGAGGATCTATAAAATGAGGATTCTCTATGTCCTAGTAAAGAGGAAAAGATAGAAGTTGATAAAGTACAGGTAGGAAATAAAGAGAAACAATCAAATGAAAAAGAGTTCCATTCAATTACATCACATAATGGCAGAGAGCTAAAAAGTGACAAATTTTATAAATGCTTGTATACACATGCTAGAATGTCTAAATACTAAGATGGGTGAACTGGAGTGCCTCTTATTAAATGAAGGTATCGATATAATAGGCATCACAGAAACTTGGTGGAACAATGATAATCAATGGGACGCAGTAATACAAGGGTACAAAATATATAGGAATGACGGAGAAGGCCATGCTGGTGGGGGAGTGGCACTATATGTGAAAGAAAACATGGAGTCAAATATAGGGAAAATCTTAAATGAATTAAACTGTACCATAGACTCACTATGGATAGAAATTCCATGCTTGAATAATAAGAATATAGCAGTAGAAATATACTACCAACCACCTGACCAGTATGATGATGATGATTATGAAATGCTCTGGAAGATTAGAGAGACTATAAAAATAGAAAAATTAATAATAATGGAGGATTTCAACTATCCCTATATTGACTAGGCACATGTCATTTCAGGATGGGAGGCAGAGATAAAATTTCCGGACATCATAAATGAATGCTTCTTGGAGCAGCTAATCCTGGAACCCACAAGGAGAAGGGCAATTCTTGTTTTAATCCTAAATGGAGCACAGGCTTTGATCCAAGAGGTGAATATAGCTGAACCGCTAAGTAATAGCGACCATAATATAATTAAATTTAATATCCCTGTGGGGAGGAAAATACCAAAGAAGTCCACCACAGTAGCATTTAACTTCAGAAATGGGAACTACAAAAATAAGGAAGCTAGTCACTTAAATCAGCTTCTGTACCAGAAGACTGGAGGATAGCTAATGTGACACCAATTTTTTAAAAAGCCCCCAGAGGTGATTCTGGCAATTATAGGCTGGTAAGCCTAGCATCAGTACCAGGCAAATTGATTAAAACTATAATAAAGAACAGAATTATCAGATACATAGATGAACACAATTTGTTGGGGAAGATTCACCAGCACTTTTGTAGAGGGAAATCATCTCTCACCTATCTGTTGGAATTCTTTGATGAGGGTCAACAAACATGTGGACAGGGGTGATCCGGTGGATATAACATATTTGGACTTTGAGAAAGCCTTTGACAAGACCCTAACCAAAGACTCTTAAGCAACATAAGAAGTCATGGGATAAGAGGAAAGGTCCTTTCATAGATCAGTAACTGGTTAATGGATAGAAAACAAAAGGTAGGAATAAATGGTCAGTTTTCAGAATGGAGAGAGGTAAATAGTGGTGTCTCCTAGGGATCTGTATTGGGACCAGTGCTGTTCAACATATTCATAAATGAGCTGGAAAAGGGGTGAAAAGTGAGGTGGCAAAATTTGCAGAAGATACAAAATTACTCAAAATACCTAAGTTGAAAGCAGATTCAGAAGAGTCACAGAGGGATCTCACGGAACTGGGTGACTGGGCAGCAAAATGGCAGATGAAATTCAATGTTGATAAATGCACAGTAATGCACATTGAAAAAAATAATCCCAACTATATGTACAAAATGATGGTATCTAAATTAGGTGTTACCACTCAAGAAAGAGATCTTAAGTCATTGTGGATATTTCTCTGAAAACAGCTGCTCAATGTGCAGTGGAAGTCAAAAGAGTGAACAGAATGTTAGGAATAATTCAGAAATGGATAGATAAGACAGTAAATATCATAATGCCACTATATAAACCCATGATACGCCCACACCTTGAATACTCCATGCATTTCTTGTCACCCCATCTCAAAAAAGATATATTAGAATTGGAAAAGGTACAGAGAAGGGCAACAAAAATGGTTAAGGGTATGGAACAGCTTCCATATGAGGAGAAATTAAAAAGACAGGGATTTTTCATTTTGGCAAAAAGATGACTAAAGCAGAATATGATAGAGATCTATAAAATCATGAATGATGTGGAGAAAGTGTTATTTACTCCTTCATGTAACACAAGAACCAGCGGTCACTCAATGAAATTAATAGGCAGCAGTTTTAAAACAAACAAAAGGAAGTACTTCTTCAAACAATGCACAGTCAGACTGTGGAACGCATTGCCAGGGGATGTTGTAAAGGCCAAAACTATAAAGGGGTTCAAAGACAAATTAGATAAATTCATGGAGGATAGGTCCATCAATGGCTATTAGCCAAGATGGTCAGGGGTGCAACCCCATGTTCTGGATGTCCCTTGTTTCTGACTACCAAAGATGGGAGTGGATGACATGGAATGGATCACTCGATAATTGCCCTGTTCTGCTCATTCCCTCTGAAGCACCTGGCATTGGCCATTGTTGGAAGACAGGATACCAGGCTAGATGAACCATTGGCCATTCTTATATTCTTATGAAAAGCTCCAGGATTTATATGCTTCACCACAACCCTTTAATAACTGTGTGTCTGCTTCTATTTAACATGAGTGTTTCTTAAAGAATTTAATTGGCAAGAGAGATTCTGAAGGTAAATCACATTGTACTTGTTAGGGGTTATTTATTAAAAGAAGACTCTGATTATTTATCATCGTATTTGGGGGCAGGGATTGTTTGTTTTGGTAGGGTTTTGTTGCTTGTGATTTCCTATTGGAGACAAGGAAGGAATGAGAAGAAAATAGGTTATTTCTGTGGTAGTCTAAGTGGCTTTGAGTGTTTGTTTTTCAGGGAAGCTCAAGAGAAGCAATGAAGTTGAGTGTCTTAAATCACAACTGGAGGCAAACCAGAGGTCAGCTTGAAGGAAATTAGTCCAATTCCCTTGAAAAGAATTTTTGTTAGACCTCAGTTTCAAGAGCTACTGGAGGACTGAGCACAAGCATTATCAGACACCAGGAGGAAGGTCCTGTGGTGAGAATAAGGAAGGTGTTTGGAGGAGGCCATGGGGAAGTAGCCCAGTGAGTTGTAGCTGTCATGCAGCTGTTACAGGAGGCACTATAGACAGCTGCAGTCCAAAGGGCCCTGGGTTCCCCCCAAACCTCCCAATTGACCTGGACTGTGGGTTCTTCCAGAGGGGAAGGTCTCTGGGCTGTTCCCCAACCCACATGGTGAATCTCTGCGGCAAGAAAATCTGCCAATAAGCGCAGGACCCACCAAGATAGAGGAGGAACTTTGTCACACACTACAAAAAATTGCTCCCAGACAAACACATTATTGCTAAAAATATAATGTAGATCTACATTCTCTCTCTTGTTGCAGCCCCAGGCAGAGCCTTCTGTGCAGATTATTCCTGCAAAGATGAAAAGTTGGTGGCTGGGTTATAATCCATTTCCAGGTCAGAATGTATTCACTGAAAGATGTGCACCATGCCCCTGACTTCCCTGGAACACCAACCTGGGGTCAGGGAGTGCAAGCATAGCTACCTCCCATGAGTTTTCAGAGGAGCCAGAAGTGAGGAGGAAAAATTTTGCTGCAGGCTACCCCTTGGCTTGCTACTTGTCTGATAGGTGTATCAGCAGACAAGCTAACCAGAATTTGGCTTCTTGTGTACAATATTAGAGTTACCAATTTGACTTCACCTCCCAGATCTCACTGTTTCACACTGACCTCCCCCACTTGTTCATTTTCTTTTATAGACGAAATGTGTGATACATTTGTGCTTTCATACTCTGCTGTTCTTATAACTGGTACCTTTCTGTGCTCCAGCCTCCTTTACACAATTTCCTTCCCTGGGATTTCTGTTCATCTCCTGTGATAAAGAATAAAATGTTTTCATAAAATGCACTGAAAAATGCCAGTTTTTAGGAAGCACGTGACAGTGACATAATGCTTTCAGTGTTTTTAACTATGCTGTCCTATCACTTTAGCTATCATTAATATTGAGCGGCTTCATCATATTTTAAATGCATTCTACATGCTGTAGAATATTGCAAGAGAACATTACCACAATTCTAAATCCGGTTTTCATTCATTTTTTGTGGCAGGCCGTACAAGCAGGCAAACCCTTTCAAGACCAGTAGATAGCCCACCCTACTACCTTTCACAGGGACAACCCTAACCATCTTTCTTGGAAATGGTGCTGAGCTACAACCAAACCACTAGCAGTTGCTCAGCCAGCTTAGCCTGCATGCTGCCTTCTCAATGCTAGACTTTTAAAATCTGTTAGTTAAAGCACGATTAGCAAAAGCATTTTGAGATCTATGGATAATAAGCACTACAAAAGGGCTAGTCGTTGTTAACCTTATGCAGAGCACACTATTTGAGTAACCATCCTGTACAAGTATCAGAGGGGTAGCCGTGTTAGTCTGAATCTGTAAAAAGCAACAGAGGGTCCTGTGGCACCTTTGAGACTAACAGAAGTACTGGGAGCATAAGCTTTCGTGGGTAAGAACCTCACTTCTTCAGATGCAAGGCATCTGAAGAAGTGAGGCATCTGACGAAAGCTTATGCTCCCAGTACTTCTGTTAGTCTCAAAGGTGCCACAGGACCCTCTGTTGCTTTTTACATCCTGTACAAGGAAGTTGTTTTCAGGGGACTTCTAGAAGGGGAAGGAATAATCTCCTCCAACTAGTCCCTGCTTTACTTTTACACATACGAAGAACAGATGATGGATTCTGTGCAGTTGAGGATCCACTAGTTCTATCTTCAGATATCTTTGTGTAACCCACAGGTCCAATCCACAGAGGCTAGGAGCTGTTACAGCGCCCAGCTCTAGAAGTTATTTTGTAGCATGTCATGCTTTTTGCTCTAGAAGTCTCTGGTTCAGTCCCCAGCATGTAGACCAAGATGGTGGTCCTCACACTTGCTCATTGTGAAAAGTAGAGCCTTGCCTGAAATAAGCTGGTGATCTGCCCCTTTCTGCTCAGGCTCCCAAAATCTTGCCCAACTGCATACTGTGGAGCCACACCTGTTTCACTGTTTAAAGAGGCATGGGGTTGGCCCCTGGGTTATCAGGTTGTCCCTCCTGCCTGCTGATTCCTGGATCGTTAAAGTATCCCATGAGATTCTGCAGAAGCCTGATTTGTGCACATCAGGTACTAATCCAATAAAATATCAGTCATGGAAAAGTAAGAAAGGATAATAAATCGAACAACAGAATTCTGAATTTTAGCAGTATATGTAATGATATTGCAATAGGAGAGAAACCAAGTATTATTTTATTCCTCAAGGAAACCTATCACTGAATACTCACAAAGGTCTCCATGTCTTCTTCCATGCTGCTCTCTCTAAACAGATCCACAAGGCCACTATCCTCCTCTTCCATGATACATATGAGAACTCAGCCAACTAACGCTAGCTAGACTGAGGGACAGTAGCTGACAATTTTTTCTAAAGCAAATTGTGTATATTTGATTGTACCCCTTTCCCCACCCTTGCTATTTGACTTGTCTTAAATAAGCTCTTATGGGAAGGGGACATCTTCATATGTGTTTTTATATTGTCTAGCACAACAGGGGCATGATTCTAACTGGTGCCTCTGGGCACTTTACAATATAAATATTAGATTATACTCAAAGGACTGTTAAAAGATCATTATTAAGGTTGCGAAGTCAAACTCTCCAAAGTCAGGAAATGTCATAATTAAGATTAACCTTATTTTTTTATGTATGTGCATTATAATATATCAGGGATCGGCAATGTTTGGCATGTGGCCAGCCAGGGTAAGCCTCCTGGCGGGCCGGGCCGGTTTGTTTACCTGCCACGTCCGCAGGTTCAGCCGCTCGCAGCTCCCACTGGCCACGGTTTGCCACTCCAGGCCAATGGGGGCTGCGGGAAGCGGATGGGGAACTGAGGCACAGAGAAATTTAGGCCAAAAGTGTCCACTAATTTTGGCTGCCTAAGACTTGCTTTTTCAGAGTACTTATCATTATACAGTACTTTATATGTTCAGAGCAAAGATTCCATTGAGTTCAGTTGCAGCTGTGAGTGCTCAGCACTTCTGCAAATCAGACCCCAGGGTGTCAAGTTGAGCACTCAGAAAACAAGGAACACACAATTAGAGACCATCTGTGAAAAGTTTGGTTTAAGTGACTTGCCCAGCATCATGTAGGAACTCTGTGGCAGAAGCAGGGATAGTATCCAATTCTCCAGGGTAGTATTCAGCTGCCTTAATCATTAGACCATTCTTTCTTCCTGCAATCCCCAGCCTCATTAACTATACACTTTCCAATTTCTGCAACAAATGAAACAGGGGTCCTCAAACACCCTCTTTCATTACACAACCCTGATTCATCCCCAGAGCATGGTAACTTCTCTGCACTGAATGAGGCAGAAGTTCTGTGGAAAAAAATACTATGTGATTATGTAATTAAAGACTGTATCATAATATATACACACAAGGGAGACAAATTAAGATCACACAGGCAACCTTAATTCTGGCATTTCCTAACTTCTGAGTGCTGGACTTTGCAATCTCAATAATGTTGTTTTACCTAGAGCTGGTTGGAAAAGAGATTTTCTGTCTCACAAAAAATGTGAGATTTCAAGCCAATCAATCATTTCATTTTGAAAAAAACATTTAATATTTGGAACCGTTTTTATATATAAGAAAATAAATTTCAACATGAAAAAGCTACACTTTTCATTCAGAAAATGTTGCAGTGGGATGGTTTGACATTTTAAAAAAATTTAACATTTTTTAAAGAAAAGTAGGTTGAAATGAATAAAATATGAAAAATTTCATTTTTGCCAAATAAGCATTTTCCGACATAAAATTGTTTAGACAAAAGCTTTCCAACCAGCTCTAGGTTTAACATGATTTTGTGTGTGTAATAAACACGTGTTAAATACGTGATGGCAGAGTGTTGTTTTATACATTAGGCATACTCACTCCCATGGCCTCCTCCCTCACAGATACTCATCTGAGCTGTTTCTCTCCCCAATGCCTCCAGTCTCCTTTTCCCCCACCCATTGAATCCCAGTCCCAATCTCCCTCCCAGAGTTTTTCATCCAATCTTAGTCTCTTCCCCCCCAGTTTTGTTTTCCCAAGATCTTTGCCCAGCTATTTCCCAGGTCTTCCCTGGCATCCCAGTGCCTTGTCAGCTGTCTCCCCTCTCCCTGTGCCTCCACTCCTCTCCTCACTGTTTCCTGGTCTCCCTGCCTATCCAGTCCCAGTCCCACCATCACTGCTCTGCCCTGGTTCCCAGTCCCAATCTCTCTGCCCAGGCATTCCCATTCTCCATGCCCTACCAGTCCCACTCTCCATCCCTGTCTCCAAGTATCAGTCTCTCTTCCCAGCCAATCACAGTCTTCTCCCCTACACCCAGTCCCAGTTACCTTGCCAAGTCAGTCCCTGTCTCCCCCTGACTCCCATTCCAATTTTTTCCCCTCACTATTCCAGGCTCTAATCCCAGCCTCTGCCCCCACCATAATCTACTCCTCCCACCTTCCTCCAGGCACTGTTACTGTCCCTTCTGCATTCATATCTCAGCTTCCTCCTACATGGTCCCAGCATGGGAAACACTGAAACACCCTCCTTGCTGCCAATTCTCATACCCAATGCCATGCCAGCCAGGAGCACAACTGCAGAGAAAGTCCTGTATGGCCCCATCACTCTGGGCTGGAGCAGGCTCAGTGGAGATGGAATCTTTGGAGAATTTAGTGGAGAATCTCCAATTTGGCCAAACTTGGGCACTTTATCAGAGGGATGGCAAAGGCATATCTCTGACACAATGGCCACCTCCCTGTCAAATTTCAAGTCCCTTAACCAAAGTCTGGGGGCATTTAGAGCTTCTAAAAGAAAAGGTTACACAACTTTTTTAATGTGGCAAAACAACATTTTTCTCTAGTCTTATATTCAGGGATGGATGAACTGTTTTGGCAAAAATCTCAGCCTGAGGCAAATTCCTGGCATGGAAGATTTCAGATTATATAGTTAAAGTGCTAGCAAAGTCAAAAGCAACTGAAAATAGGGTTTTATAATGGGAAGTGTCAGGCAATCTCAATAACAGGAGGTGCTCGCAGCTTTGTCTATAATAAATAATATTCTCTCTAAGCCCCAAATGCTGCAGATATGCTGCTGGGGATCCTGACCCTCAAACTGTTTAACTATGTGTCTTTCTACTTCTCCAGGTAGGGTTGCCAGGTGTCTGGTTTCGACCGGAACGCCCCATCAAAAAGGGACCCCGGCGGCTCTGGACAGCACCGCCAACCGGGCTGTTAAAAGTCTGGTCGGTGGTGCTGCTAGGCTAAGGCAGGCTAGTCCCTGCCTGTCCTGGCACTGCGCTGTGCCCTGGAAGCGGCCAGCAGGTCCAGCCCCTAGGTGGGGGGACCACAGGGCTCCGCATGCTTCCCTGCCCTGAACACCGGCTCCGCACTCCCATTGGCCAATGGGAGCTGGGGGGGGGTGATGCCTGTGGGCGAGAGCAGCGCGCAGAGCCTCCTAGCCCCCCTGCCTAGGAGCTGGACTGCCGGCCACTTCCGGGGCACAACGCGGTGCAAGGAGAGGCAGGGAGCCTGTCTTAATCCCACTGCGCCGCTGACCAGGAGCTGCCCGAGATAAGCCCATGCCCCAGCCCTGAGCCCCCCCCAAAACACAGCCCCCTTCTGCACCCCAAACCTCTCATCCCCTGCCCCAGCCCAGAGCCCCCTCCCACACCCTGAACCCCTCATTTCTGGTCCCACCCCAAAGCCTGCACCCCCAGTTAGAACCATCACCCCCTCCTACAGCTCAACCCCCTGCCCCAGCCCAGTGAAAGTGAGTGAGGGTGGAGGAGGAGACCGAGCCAATGAGGTGGGGGGGCATATAGTGAGCAGGGGTGGGCTAGGGTGTTTGGTTTTGTGCAATTAGAAAGTTGGCAACACTATCTCCATGTCCTGCTTTCAGCCAGCCAATCCCCCACTTGCCTGAGAACCCCCTGGTCAGGTATGTTGTATATGGCTATCTCGTTGAACAAATCTATAACCTTCCTTAATTTAGAATCACATAGTGAGCATATCCCTAATCTAGTTCTCATGCTGTTTGAGCTTCAGGAGTTTAAAGTAGATGGATGAGGCTCAGGAACCATTCAATAGTATACGTCTGACAACAGGTGAACACTGCAGTTTGCTCCTAGTTCCCTCCTGTATACACCCATTGGGTAGAAGGTAAAGTTCTGGACATTAACTCAGAACTGCTGGACTTTTTACATTTCAGTCCATATTTAGACTATGAAATAAAAGGGGCCTGACAATTTGAAAAACTGGGAGCATAAGCTTTCGTCAGAAGAAATAATCAACATGCTGCACAACATATTAGAATAGTTACAGTGAAGTAATACTACTTATGGAAAAGACATTTTAACTTCTGCTTTTCAAGCGGGCAAGAATACACCATATGCCAAATCTGTGTCCTGATCCTCAGTGGGAAATGAACATGCTCAGCCCTTTTCAGGATCACGACCCAGAACTGCAGTAACTCATGACAATGCACTGTCCTAAATATTTTAACCCCAGAGGAAGTTAAGCGTGCTGTCAATCAGTAGCATCACTGGAAATAGGTTCCAAATGAGTGATATACATTTGCTGTGCAGAAGACATGGATGTGAACATAATTTCCTTGGCTAGAGACAGAGGCTGAGTTTTTTACACAGCTGAGAGTCTGATTTCTAGCATTCTCTGGAACTAATTTATAATGTAGCATAGAGTTGGTTTCAGCTGATTCACTTCACTTCCACCTTCTTTTAAAGAAACTAGCCAAGAGAAGCAGTTTCTTCAGTTAAACACTCTCACACAAATATGCATCACTCTTCACACATTTGTGGGAATTATACTAATCAAAGTAATATTTTCTAGATAGTTAATGTATAATAGTTAATTAAGATTGGAATTCTCTGAAAAAAAAACATATATTTTCTGTAGGAACAAACTATTACAGATTGTTTCCATTTTCAGAGAATACCAGTATGATTAATATCATAGGCATTTTCCTTATATGCTAGCCAGGTTAAAGTTCTCAGCAAGCCACAAATGTATTTTACAACAACTAATAACAGATAAAGAAAATAATTAGACTGTATAAAAAAACATCTCTTTGTTGTAAAGTCATCTCAGCTAAGATGACTGCACAATTTTTGTATACAGCCTTTGAGCTATAAATGCAAAAATACTGCTGGTTTTATAAAGCTAGTAGTGCATCATCAGCTTGAATTTTTGCAATTTAAAGAACAGTTGGCAAGAGATAACAGGTGTACACTGGTTTCACCTTTTTTTTTTTTGTATTTATTAAAATCTCTGGATACCAATTAACCTTGCTCAATATTTATTATTGTTTCATCTGCCAGTAAAGAGGAACTGCAAGCACTACAATAAATGAATTGAAAGATAGTTTTGCTGTAGGTTTTGTAAAAAACTATGATCCCACTTCATGCTGCTTCATAAATATTTTCCAGTTACTCAATTATTCTTCAATTAATCTTTGCAATGCTCCTACGGCAATGGTGCATTAAAGACATTATTTTTCTCTTTTGAGCAGTGGAAGGAAACACCTGTTACAAAAGCCGTGCTTGGTCAAGGCAATGCCACTTTTTATAATAATGTCAATAAAAAGGTCCCAAACTTCAAATGCAGATCTTAAAAAGAGTGTATTAAAACTCACACATTTTTATAGAAAGTCTAGATCTACCACAGCTGAGGCTCTGTATCCTCATTTCACTTCTTTGGAACAAAGAAGTTTGCACTTTACCCTAAGCGTCTTAAACTTCATGCAAGTAACAATTTTTCACATTTAAAAACCTGCCAGTCCTAGACCTGCTTGCCATGCCTGGGTAGGCAGATCTGTACTAAAGAACAAGTTTTATTCTGATCCCAAATGAGTTCAGTAGCACAGCTGGCTGAAGACAGTTAATTGCTCTTCATGATGATTAGAATGTTGTTAAGGTTTTCTCAGAGGGAGAGAAAGAGAACAGGCATGTGGTTATGAAAGGTCATGGTAGAAACAAGATATAGCAGACACAACGTAGTGTTATATTGACAAATGTTTATCATAAGAAAACACACTGAATGTTAAAACCTGCCCACTGCAAAGTTTTCTAGCTGATTATATTGTAATACAATTTCATTAAGTAGCTCTATGCACTAAGAGTTCTCTGTAACTAGTAAATTGATAGGGTTTTCTATTCACAGTAGTTCACGTGTTTTAAAGAAGCAACATAAATATGTTTAAACTTGGCAGAATTCAATTTTTATTGAATTCAATTTCAACAGATGATATAAATATTTTGTTTTTAAGCATTTTTTTATATTTAAGTTTTCACAGTTGCATGAAACTATAGGGGTTAGTCAATGAGGCGAGTCATACAATAATTATTTAGTGACAGTGGACACTGAGATTCAAAAAGTTAAAGCTTTGTAACCATTAAAACGCATCTTGTCAACATCACATTTAAAAAAAAATACAGAGTAAATAGCCTTAAATCAAACTAGTAAGTTCTCTCAGGCAGCATTTTTCTTACTTTGTCTATGTGAAAATTTTGATTATCATCAGTGGAAACATTTTTTTTTCAGTTTTGTAGGTTTGCCAGTGAAATTGAGGATTATCGACACTTACCAATAAAAATCTGATCATTCCAATCCTAAATATGCTGTAGAGGTTGAAAAGAAAAAAGAAAAGAAAAGGAAGCCCTTAATCATTTAGCTTTGAAAGATGAATGAATTATTTTTCTAAACTATGTAGACTCCATAATAGGAAATCACAGGCTAGAAACATGGTTGTATGTTATTACTGTTATATTCTACACAGCTCTTAGTTAATTTCACACCAGCAATTGAGCAATAGATTTTTCTTAAATAACTTTATAAAACTGATATATTCTGAATTAGATATTTCCCCATTTTGCTGCCATATAGACAGGTAAAGGGATTTATAATTCTGTTTATATCGTTTCTCACATGTTCTACGTAAATTTTCAAGGTCCGGGTACAGTAAACAGTCCAATATTAACATTGTAAAATGACATTCCAATAGCCTGGCTGATGTACACAGAATAGCTGGAGTTCATTTACAAAATAGCTGGCATGCAAGGGCTTAATAGAATCATAAAAATTAAAGAAGGAAGAGGTCTATTTTAATGAATCATGTATTGTAGAGGATCAAAGAGTTAAAGCAGGCAGGCAACGGAACAACTAGACTTATTTGCATCGTTTGGACATCCTATCCATCAAGCAGTGGCTCAGTGCTGACGAGCCATAATTTATTTTCTTGATACTTATGATCAGTCACACATATCTATTTCTTTATCCAAGATTTTACGTGTACTCATCACCATGGAATGTAATGCAATAATATATGTCAAGATGTTAAGTGGTGTTAAAATGAAAGAAAAAGGGGAATATGGAAAGAGTGACTGTTAATGTTCAAATAAAAAACATAAGAACCACTAACTCATACACCTAAAATAATTAAAATCAAACCATTTTTTTTCCTGTTTGAATGCTACAGTTAAATCCAGACTTACACAGGAAGGTTTTATTTTGGAACAAATATAGTCTCACTTAACCCTCCTGGTATAAACAAAAAGATAAGAACTTCTCAATAACAAAATGTTTCAACTCTCTTCTGTCAAGATTTTCCTGACTAAATGGAAAGAAAATTTAAGATCACCCTATCAAGAAACTGTCCATTTCAGTCAGAATATAAATATTCCCCTTTTAACTGTTCTTAACACTGTTCTTTTTGTCTCAAGGTTTGTATATTTAGTGACTTGTTTTATCAAAATTACACTGGGATCCTTCCCTCATCCTGGTCAGGACCTTTCAATTCAGGGAGAGTAGTTTCCACCTTACATCATCTCTAGACTTCCCTTGATGGGTCTTTGGTAATTTTTGGAAGATTTGGGGCTCCTTTTGCATATTCCTGCAAGATAACTGGAGCAATTTGACCAACTTGGAGGCTAATCACAACATTTTCAAATTTGCTTGCCTCATGTTATGTATCTAAAAAAAATGGCCTGTTGATGGTGGGAGTTTTGTGTCTTCAACGCCTCTGAAAAGCCAAGTCACTTGTATTTATTTTATTTAATTTGAGGCAGCCAAGTTTGAACATTTTGGCCTATGACCCTCAAGGCAGGCTAGACCAGAGAGGAGAATGTTCCAGAAAGGAGGAAAAAGCCAGAAGTATAATCTTTCTAGATCTTGTTTAGAGGCTGAAGTAGTGTATTTATTGATTGATATCTAATCTATTTCTCTAATAAATGGTTATACCTCATGTATATGTAATATGTAACCTCAAGTGCATGTAACAAATTCGATCTCTAATTCTCCCAGATATTCCAGATACATAGTGCACTGGGATTTCAAAGGAGTTTCTTGACAATAAGAGTGTCTAGTGGTGGCTCTAGCTTGCTTTAGCTGTATATGTGCTCATTAATTAAAGACACTTTTGAAAGTGTCCTTCAGTTCTCTGCTGTGGCTGTTGGGCTGTTCAGTGAAATGGAATTGACATCACTAATACCCCTGGGTTGCTTATAACCCTCACTGTAATATTCATTACATTGCCTTGGGAGCTGGAATAGCTCTCCTGAATGGATCCATCATTTGAAAGAACTATTCTGTTAAAGTAACAGGTCTAAATGGCCCGTAGACTTGAGAAGAAGGTCGAGTTGTTTAGCCTTATTTTGTTTTCTCTGCTGGACCTTAGTGACAGGACCAGAAATGAGAATGCTGTCACATGCTGGGGTGGAGGTCCAACAGCAAAACAACTAATAATAATAAGTGTCCTGCAGATGCTGTAGCCAGGCATTGTTGTTGTTTATAATTGGCATAGTTCAAGGAAAAGCTAGATTTCATCAGTCCATAGTTTAATAGTTAATATTAAGAGAAAAATAACAGTGATGCTACTATTGCCTACAAGACATCAATTTTTCTATTTTTATAGCTCAGGGGTAGGCAACCTATGGCACACGTGCCAAAGGCGGCACGCAAGCTGATTTTCAGTGGCATTCACACTGCCCTGGGACCTGGCCACCGGTCCGGGGGGCTCTGCTTTTTAATTTAATTTTAAATGAAGCTTCTTAAACATTTTAAAAACTTATTTACTTTACATACAGCAATAGTTTAGTTATATATTATAGACTTATAGAAAGAGACCTTCTAAAAACACTAAAATGCATTACTGGCACGCGAAACCTTAAATTAGAGTGAATAAATGAAGACTCGGCACACCACTTCTGAAAGGTTGCCGACCCCTGTTCTAGCTGTTACCTTGAAAAGCCAATTGCATAGGTTCTAACAATTCTGACTAGGTCACATTAATCACTGAGGTACCTATGGGCGTGTCTACAGTGTATTTGGGAGTGAGCCTACCAGCCTGCTAACAATATGCATTAGCTCTGCTCAAGCTAGAGCACTCACCAGTGAATCAAAATGGTTGAGATTCTTACAGTTCTAATCCTGGTAACACTGATCTCTTGCCAAATAACAAAATAAACAGTCAGATTCTAGTTCTCTTGGTCACACTGAATACTACTCAAGAATTAGGATAGCAAAATAGAGTCCTTAAACACGTCAGAAGAACTCGGAATGCTCATTTTAAAAACCCTCTGTATTGTATCATAAACGTAAAAGAAGTCCTCAGGATATTGGATCCATTTTGTATTAGGCACTGTCCATGATTAGCCTCTGTAATATGTCTACTGGATTCTTAGACATCTTACACAGACCATTCAACTCTGCTAGTCTGACTGAGTCATCTGACAGATTTACCAGTAAACTGATGTAAGGCCTACCCCATAACAGAAAATTTGGCCTTCCACAACATACTCCTGCTTTTTAAAAACAAATCTTGTTAAAACATGGAGTTGCAAGTATGAATTTCCTGACCCACCAATAAGATCTTTTGTGCTGCTGACAGAGGCTAACAACTTCAGTGTAGCATCAAGGGCAGTACACAGAGACGAAAGATATATATTGTGTGTTATGCTTGTAATAGCCTGGGCCCATCCTGTATCTTTAGGAAGGTTCCTCATTTGAGTGTCAGCTTATTGCTCTCTAGGGATCCAACATCTTACCCTTTCTTTTGTGCTTGTGACTGTATGTGTATGCTCCTCCTTCGGAAAGAAATCAATATTAGGCTGGCAGACAGCATTTGTTACAGCGGAGAGCATCCTTTGGGAGTTCTTTGGTGTAGCCCCCATTCTTCTGTTTTAGCAAAATAGGTATGGAGTGGGTTTAAGTTGGCTGAATCCTCCTAGTGTATACGTACTCTATTGTGTTTATGTCTGCTGTAGACTTATCCTCCAGAGGCAGCAGCTAAGCTAAACGTGAGCCAAACACTGTGCCTGATGCATTTTCTCTTCTCTACCCTAGAGCCAACTAGCTGACTCAGGAGACCTGTATCAGTAAACCTTACATGCTGTATATGCCCTTGGCAGGGATGTACAACTCTTAAGGGGACTAACTCAACCAAAACAGAATCCATCTACATATTTTTCTTTAAGAAAGTGTGTAGTCAACTGCAGTTGCAGTGTATTAAATCAGTGTTTAACTGTCACCCCCTTACTTAAGACAAGGTATGTAATCAGCAAAGGCGTGGTCACATTGTGCTTTACTTATAGCAAACCATCTCTGACATGCCAAACGGCATGCACAAAGAAAATATTTTGCAATTATCAAATTGTAAATGATACCAAATAGAAAATATTTTCATTTGTTACTTTTTAAACTTTAGTTTTGATAAGGAAAACAGGAGTGAAGAACTGCTATGCAGAATAGAAGTGCCAGAGATTCCATAAAGTCCGCTAGGAATTTTACTATTGATTTTACATGGAAGGTGGTCCAATATTAAGGTGATAGATAACAACATAAAACTCTTTACATAGACAGACTCCCCGCTCCACTGCGTCCCCTCTGCCCCAGGACTCTCTCTGCTCAAGGACCATACGTGAATGCAAGGCTCAGTGGCATGGGAAGCCTGTGTCCTCAGCCCCGAGGTTCTTGCACACAGCTCTGTCCACCTGCCCACATGAAAATCTCAGGAATGGAGGATCTTTTCAGACCATTGTGACAGTTTCACCCACAGGCACCAAAATTACATGACTCATGATCAGTTTGTGAGAGTTGGCAGTATGTACAATTGGCTTCTCAAAGGGGACTCCCCTTAGCTGCCACCACCATCAGGCTTATGGAACTGCTGTCTGATCCCCTCCATCTTTCACCCCATAACTGTCCTCTGCTCCAACCTCAGCCTCCCTCCTAACCTCCATCCTCCTAAATCTGCCTTCTGCTCCCCCCAGGGTCCTGCTCCCCTTTACTCTCCCTATTCGCATTTGATGGTGCCTCTGCTGCTCCTCACACTCCCTATGTCCTTTCTCACCCCTACGCCATACAGTGGCAGACATGTTACCCATAGACATGGCTTTATATATAGGGACCCGCAGGAATTGGTTCTGACTCTACACTTACTAACACGTTTACCAATGACCAGGAAGAAAACATAAAATTATCACAGATAAAGTTTTCAGATGACACAAAACTTGGGGGAATAGTAAATAATGAAGAAGATGTCACTGAGATAGAGTAATCTGGATTGCTCAATAAGCTGAGGGGAAGCAAACAATATCTATGTAATATGGTTAAATGTATACCTCTAGGAACGAAGAATGAAAGCCATACTTTCAGGATGGGGGACTGTATCCTGGCAAACTGAATCTGAAAAAGATTTGGGGGTCATGATAGATAATCAGCTGAACATGAGCTCCCAGTGTGATGCGGTGGCCAAAAGGGCTAATAGGATCCTTGAATGCATAAACAGGGGAATCTTGGGTAGGAGTAGAGAGGTTATTTTACCTCTGTATTTGGCACTGATGTGACCACTGCTAAAACACACTGTCCAGTTCAGGTGTCCACAATTCAAGAAGGAAGTTTATAAATTGGAGAAGGCTCAGAGAAGAGCCACAAGAATGATTAAAGGATTAGAAAATGTCTTATAGTGACAGACGCAAGAAGCTCAAGATATTTAGCTTAACAAAGAGAAGGTTAAGGGGTGACTTGATTACAGACTGGAAATCAGCTGTAAATTTTTAACAGTCAGAGCAATTAACAATTTACTAAGGTTGTGGTGGATTCTCCATCACTGGAAAATTTTAAATCAAGATGGCATTGTTTTTCTAAAAGACCTGCTCTAGAAATTATTTTAGGAAAGTTCTATAGCCTGTGTTACTCAGGAGGTCAGACTAGATGATCACAATTGGCATTGGAATGTATGAATGTATGTATAGACGGCAGGGAAATAATGGCCATCTTGCTGACTTCAGCCCCATTGACAGTAATGGGAGATGATGGCCATTTTGACTAAGGGAAGATTTGTAAGTTGTCAGCCTTTCAACACGTTTTCATGAGACAGGTAAAAAAAACACCCCCAACTCACTAGAATCACAATAAAATCATGAGAGCTGGCAATACTAGGAGCTTGCTGTATGTACTCTGGATTTGTTGCAGAATAACAGAACAAATACTACATATGTGCAACAAATGAGTTGCCATAATTTTGAATTTTCTGAGATTTCATTTAAAAATCTCAACCATAACATTAAATTAGCAAAGGTGTTTTAGCATCAATCTGTATTACTATTCAATTAGAGGGTCACACACTTGCTTTCTATTGTAGGCTGAGTGCCTACCATACCAGGTACTTGTTGCATCCTGCCATTCCCTGCCAACCCTGACCTCTCGAGGTCCCTTCCAGTCCTAGAATCTATGAATCTAAACCCCCAACACACACATACAAACTCTGTGTGTCACCTTCACATCCCTCTCTATTTCAGGGACTCCCTGTACCATCCTCCACCCCTTCCTGCATGTCAGGGACACTGTGTGTCCCCTTTTCCACCTACCCAATACCAGTCTTCTTCATTCTCCCCCCATGCCAGAGGCTCGGTGTGCCCCTTCATTTCCTCCTTGTCCCCATTTCCCTCTCTACTACATGCCAGGGGTTCTGTATTACCCACATGCCCCCCTTCCCCATACCATTGTTCCCCTTTTTAGCCCATGCCAGGGGATCTGTGTGCTCCCCCCATTTCTCCATTTCCATCCATGCCCCTTCCCCCCATACAGGGTACCCCATTCTCCCACCATACCAGGGGTTCTGTGTTCCCCCCATTTCTTCCTTCCTCGCCATGACAGGGGCTCTGTGTGTCCTGCATGCCCACCTCTTCCCCCCCCCCACATACCAGGGTTCTCCATTCTTCCCCCTTGCCAAAGATTCTGTGTGCCATCTCTTTCTCTTCATGCTAGGGTCCCCGATTTATTCCCCCCTCCGTGCCACAGGCTGTGTATGTGTCCCCACTGCCTCCTTCCCCTATGCCAGTGTACCTCAATCTCCTCCCCTCTCCTTCCTCTCCCCGACCCACCATTTTAATTTATTTTCTTTCTACCTAGAAGAAAAGTCATTCAGTGTGTCAACACTTCTAAACTGCACTGGGAGGATCAGCAGAGCTGAGATGGGGGTTATTATTGCACTTTAAGGTATTAATGACTGCCATCAGACAGTGCTGTGGAGCTGAGTGTAAGACCTCTCTTCACTTGGCCAACAATATGTGAAAAATGAACATGTATGGCCTGACCCATCCAAAATTCCCGCTGAGTCAATGAAACATTTGAGTAATATTAGTTCCATTCACTGCATGCTGCAAAGATATATATTCCAAACAGTCTAATAAATTGCTCAGATTCCAGAAATAATAAATACATATTTGTGCATGTATCTGGCACAGAAAACTGGAAAAACTCAGACGCAGTCCTGCACTCCTGATTCATGAAAATGGGATTTCCATGGGAGTCAAGAGTGCAAGACAGGCCTCAATTCTTACCCCAAGATGTAATGTTTTAAATATGTACTGACTAATAGAAATGAAGTTTCTTGGTGTTCCATTCCAACCTCACTTATTCATAGCATCCCATTAAATGTTTACCTACCATCCAGCCAGGGCCACTATCCAACACTGCATTTTAAACAGATTTTCAGCACCTCCAGTTTAAACCTCATTTTCAGTCTTTGAAAATAATTGTTTCCTTTCTATGTAGAACAAGTTGGTTAACATTAAGCCATTCCTGAACTCAATAAAAATCAATGGCCCAATGAAGTGTGCAATCGTCAGAGCACCTCTCTAGAGATCTTCACCATCCACTATGTACTGCTGTAAGTGCACGACAAAGAGCAAAAGATGCAGTATAAAGGAAACTCGCAAACTAAAATAACAAAGTCCCCCAAACACACATCCTACTACAAGATGTCCAGCTTGTTGCTAGCAACTGAACTAAATGTTTCCTGAAGTTGTCCAATTCTATGATGAATCTTGAGTGCCAATGAAATGCAGTTTTGAATTAAAATACCCATTGTTTATCAGATTAAAGAACCAGGATAAATAGTTAAGTAAATATGTTCCCCACCATCTGCCCCTTATTTGTCATACTGTGGATGTAATATGATAACCTCAGTAATGATGAACTTGTTGATGGATAACAAAGACTAGACTTGTGTGAATAATTACATCATCCTTGAATCAGGGAATACATTTCTGCTTTCCCCAGAATTTATAGATCTCAGAAATGCACAAAGCTGGTCCAAAAACCTTTCATTATCAAACACATCTGTGTGTAACTGCAAAACACACCTTTGACAAAGTACAAGTGCTGCAAATCCCTTCCAGAAAGTGTTCTTAATAGGAGCCGAAAAGGATGGCTGATGAGAGATGTAGTGGAAGACATCGAAGTTTTGGCAAGCATTCAAAAGACAAACAGAATGGAAGTGCAGTAGCCAGTCAGTGACTTCATACTGAAAAGACAAAAGCCGGAGATCACAAAGTCTCCCCAAAGTAGGATTTTTCGTTTTAAATTATTAAGGGCCTTAAGTCCTGAGAGCTGTTGCTAATTTTATTTGGACAACCAACATTATAGTTTTGCTTCTGTCCAGTACAAATGGAAAGACAGCCTGAGCAATGAATAGAAGTGGGTGAAAAGGGTTTTTTTGTTTTTGTTTTTGTTTTTTGTTTTTTGAGATTTCAAATTTTTTTCCCATTCAACACTGGGATAAAACCAAGAACTTTTGAATTTTTTAGTGAAAACCTAGTGAGAGAGACCCATCCCAGAATAGTGTTCTGATTAGGGCAACAAGCTATTGGCAAGAGACCCAGCTTCAAGTTGCTCCTGGGGGGAGGCGTCTCACTCTCTCTCTTTCTTGTTTTGAACAGAGATGATATTTTTCTCTTTCTCTCTTTCTTTTTGAGCAAACATTCTATCCTGGATATGGGAAACCTCAACAAAAGTTTAGTGAAAACTAATATGTTCCCATGAAAAGTTTCTGTTTTGACAAATTGGCATTTTCCGATGAAAACTGTTTTGTCAAAAAAAAAAAAAATTCCCAACTAGCTCTAGTGATGAACCATTTGATTGGGCAGGTATTGAATTGCACAAAATCACTGGGTAGAATGGCCACCAACACATAAGATGGCAGTTAAATATCAGATCCAACATGTTACCTAAATAATGTAGGTAAAGACTGCCTGGAGTTTCATCAAGTTTTGCTTCATCTGTATTCAAAACTACTGCCATAACATGAAAGAAAATAAACCAAAAAACATGAAAAAGGAGATCACAGTTAATAAGCTTTTTAGTCTTCATTTGATGTGGTCTTTTACATTCTGGGTCCAGACCAACCTTTGCCAAAACAATTGACGTATTTATGCTCATACAAGTATAGCACATATTTATCATGTGCTAGGAAATAACATGGTAATACATAACCAGACTCGCCATAGTTACAATTTTTTTCTAATGCTCAATTAGTTTCCCTGAAGTACCACAAGTGTTAACAGGTGTTCAGGCTACAAGCTATCATGCAGGTAATTCAGCATTAGTTTTTGTTAACTAACCATCTCTCCTTACACATAACCCACTGTTTACTCATATCAGGAGAGAGTAGTAAGTAGTTCACCCTCATTGTTAAATTACTTAATCACACGCAAGAGGTATATTTAAGTTAAAGTGGCAGCTCCAGTGGTCTGGATAATTTTCCAGATTCATCTCTTTAAAAAGACACAAGGGATTTTATATTTCCACTGGGAAAAGGTATTTTTATTTAGGGAGCTTTTAATAAATAATTAAAGGCTAGATCCAGCTCATAACAAGGGGCAGTTGCATAGCCGCAGTCCAGGAGCAGACAAATGAAGGAATTGTGACTTCCTCCCAGCTCCCTGCTTGCTGTAGAGAGGAAATAATCTGCTACTGGTCTATAGGAGCAGGAAGTTACTTCCTCCACTATATTGGCTCAGCTGCAGTGGCCTATGCAATATATATACATAGTATTTTTGGTCTGTCTTTTGAATGCTGAACTCCCCTCACCCATCCCCTGTGTTTGTGTGACAATTAGTGTTGCCCATTCTCCCACAATTACTGGGAAAGGTGATTGTGGCCCCCACTGCAGGAGCTCTCATCCCCACATCTATCTGATCCTGGCCCAGAAATTAATTCTGCCCGCAACCTCTAAATCAGTCTTGTTCCCACATCAGTTCTGCCCACCATCACTTCAGCCTTCCTCAGCCCCTGTCAGTTCAGTCCCCCAGCTACACCTCTGATCCTCCTTCTTCACCCCCACTTCCAGGTTGGGGGGCTGCTCCAGGGGTCATCACTCCCCCCACTTCCCGGCTGCAGGGAGGGTGAGGGGAAGAGGGAGAAGAGAAACCTGAGCAGCTGGGGTCTTTCTGCTGCTTCCTCTGCTCTTGTGCAAATGGCTTTGGGTTGCTGAGGGGAGGAAGAGAGGGAGAGAATTTCCCACACAGCAACTCTGATTGGTGTCTCTGCTCAAAGAGGTGGGCAAGTAGGGCAGATAGCCAATCATAGAGGGCTTTCCCCATAAGCAGGGCTCATTTTCAGTAGAAGACTGGAGTTTCTTGTGTCACCACAAGACTGGCCTCCAGCCTGGCCATAATTTCATCACTTGTGACAAAAATCACAAGAGTTGGCAATATTGTCCTAACCAGCCACCTGCATGGGGGGCTGCTCACCCCACAGAGACTGCTGTCCCTCCAGTTCTGTGTCCTGTAGTGTGAGTAGCTCACACAGAAGAGCAAGGGGACATCTGATAACCATTACTCACCTGCACAGACAGGTAGGTTCTAAACCTGCTTCCTAGTCCATTGAGTGTGTGTCTTCAGAATATAATAGTCCATTACATCGGAGGCAAGAGTCAACCTCTGCCTATAACACAGAAATTCAGGAAGTCACTTGACCCCAACAGAAATGAAGTCAGGAGGAGGAATTCTAATTTCACAACTTGGTAGTAACTTTGGAGGAGGTGAGAACATTATTAGTAGTAGTATTCATGTTTATTATAGCAGTGCCGAAGGGCCAGCCAAGAGTTGGGCCCCACTATGCTGGGCATTGTACATGCATGGAAGAATAGATGTTCCTGCCCCAAACAGCTTATAATTTAAATAGACAAGGCAGGCATGTGGGGTGGGTGGGATGAAGGAGAGGTATAACACTAAAGCAGCATGATCAGTGTGATAGCAGCAAACATCATATTGTGCCATGACTTTTCTTCTTTGTGTGTGTGTGTGCGGGGGGAGTTTGCTTAGCAAGGGATAAGCTAAATGGAAAGAAAAGGTAAGGGAAAGAGGGTGAGAAGGAAAGGGGAGGGGAGAAGAGGAGGAGTTGTGGAGTGAAGATAAGGTGAAGAGACTGTGAAGGAGCGGAAATTGGTGCAAACAGACAATCAACACAGGGCAGAGAAAGTCCAGTCAAAACTGTAGAAAGTTCTCTGAATGTCCTAAGGTCCCTGCTTTGGCTGCTTCTCCTATCAGCTGGAGTGTATGGACTCCTCTTAGGGTAAGGTGGAATTACCTAGGCCCTAGTGCCCCCATAGTTTGGGGGAGGATAGCTCTGGGTCCAAAGAGTTCTGGGGGGTGGCCCTGCCTTGGCTCCAATTTACCCTTACCCCCAGCATACTGACAAAGTTTCCCAGTATGTCAGGGAGACGTGTATGTACAATCAAAAATCTCCCAACTTCCAATTTAATAGTGTTGTCTCCTGCATAAAAACAACAAAAAAGCATCCATTTATGCCAAATAAAAAAATTCAACTACACTATCCAGATTCATATGCATCAGCTGTGCGTGCACATCAGTACTGGCTGTGGAGGTGGGGGCTACCTGGACTATGGCCTGACCACTTTTTGACTAGGCCAAACGTGAGTGATGCTACGACCCCAAGCACCAGGTTGCAACACCATTCACTCAATTTGGAAGGGGGTGGGTGAAAGGGCCCATGAGTCTGAAGTGCGGACCTGAGAGAGGAAGAGGAGGATCATGAAGGGGGAGGAGGAATACAGATAGATTTAAGTAGCAAATTAAGTACCACTACAAAGCTCACTAAAATTAATTTGAAAAGATTAGTCCCCTAGTGCAGCAGTCCCATCTTTATCTGCTTTTGCACCTACTGTTAGGCTAGGTCTATACTACCCGCCTGAATCGGCGGGTAGAAATCGACCTCTCGGGGATCGATTTATCGCGTCCCGTTGGGACGCGACAATCGATCCCCGAATCGGCGCTCTAACTCCACCAGCGGAGGTGGTAGTAAGCGCCACCGACAGAAAGCCGCAGAAGTCGATTTTGCCGCCGTCCTCACAACGGGGTAAATCGGCTGCAATACGTCGAATTCAGCTACGCTATTCACGTAGCTGAATTTGCATATCTTAAATCGACTTCCCCCTGTAGTGTAGATGTACCCCTAGTCAGGAAGTCAGGAGAGAGAGCTGGGGGAAAGAATAAGGAGCCTCTCCCAACAGTCTGTGAAAGGCCTGACTAGAATGGCAGCCCTGTGCTCATGGCTCTGTGTCCCACTAAGTACTGGACAGCGAAGCTGGCAGGCCACGCAATGGGGAGCATGTTGCACCCTGTAAAGGACTGTAGCATTACTTACTTTGCCCTGTTGAACCACAGAGCTCTCTGAGGTGCAATGCCACTAAGACACTCCCTAGGAGTGTGGGGGGATGCAATTCTGCATAGTCAGGTACAATTAAGCTCCTTGAGACTAAAGCAAAAGAGTCATTACCCCTTTTTGACCTGGGTGGCAAGTCAAAGTTCAGAGCCCTGTGGATTGTTCCAGTTTGGAAGAGAAATTGACAATGGACTCTGGTACTGCTGATGCAATCTGGTTTATTTACAAAGAATGTACAAAGTCCTGCTTCTCTGAACAGAGGAGGAACCACTGATCAGGACATTGTTTCCTTACTCACAGCATCAAACTCTTTCAGCCAGCCATCTGACCCCAAACTTATCTCTCATCTTTTCCCAGGGCCACACACCATACCTCCAAGGCTGGGCCTGCTTGGCTTTCTTTCTGCGTCTCTCTGTGCTTCAGTCTGTTTCTCTCCTTGTTCTGTGTCTTCAGCTTGTGCTATGTTTCTCTCTCACGCACAAACACAGACCAAAATTATCCCACCAATCAAAGCCCCCTCTCGCTTCTTCTCTTATGCCTTTCTATTCTATGCAAAACACAGGGCCTTCATCACTGCCTTCCACCTTTGCCAGTCTCCTGCTGCAGCTTAACTTCTTCCCATGTCATTTTGATAGCTTTCAATGCTGCTTCTATCATGCATTTCCATGTTATCCTTGGTCAATCTCTTGCCCTGTGGGTTCCAGTCCAACACTTGTTTTGTTATGTTATTTGGATCTTTCCTCCATGTATGTCCTAGTCATCTCCATTTTTGTTCCATAGTTTCCTGTCCTATCCGTTTTTGTTTCATCCTCCTCCAGAGATCTTAGTCTGTGATTTTTTTATCTGTCTGATACTGAGAGTTTGACTGAGGCAGCTATTTAGAAAAACTTGGAGTTTAGATAAAGTCTTAATAAGTCTCCAAGTTTCACCTTAAAGTAAGAGTGACCTTACAAAGGTGTTAAATATTCAAAGTTTAATTTGGAGGGAGACATTTCTGTTTCTGCAGATCAGCTGTAGCGTTACAAAGGCAAGTCTGGCTTTGACTGTTCTGTGTTTAGTGTCTTCAGCTGTTCCACCTGTTGTATTTGCAATGCTGCCAAGATATGTGAAATATTGGACCTCTTCTACATCAGTCCCAGAAAGTGTTATTGGTGTTTCTTGTTTGTGGTGATTCTCATCGTTTTAGTTTTCTTGATGTTTATTTGCAGCCCTACTAATTGTGCATAAGCCTAGAGATCATTTGTTTTGGCTTGCATGTCTCTATGGGTATAGGAGAGCAAGTTGATGTCATCTGCTAAGTCCTGGTTCCATAACTTCTCTGTGAAAACCCGTTGTATGCCCCTGAATTGTTCTGTGGTCCTTCTCATTACCAAATCCACTACCAGTAGAAAGATCATGGGTGACACAACGCATCTTGATGCTCATAGTAACCTCCAATGGCATAGTCAGTTCACTGTTATGTATTACTTGGTATGTCATTATCATAGAAGCTCTGAATGATGTTTGCACATTTCTAAACATGTGGAACAAGGAGACACATTGTGAAGTTGCCAAAGGAAGGTGACCTCAGTGTCAGCGTAAAAACTGGAGGGACGTTCAATTGTTGCCTATCCCAAGTAAGGTATTTACCCATCTTTCCCCCATCTTATTCTAGACAGAATAAAGAAAGTGGTAGACTCACAGGTACAACAAGAGCAAGCAGGGTTCAGACAGGAGAAATCATGTATAGATCAAATAGTAATCCTACATATCATCATAGAACTGTTGAGCAAATGGCAGTCATCACTTTATATGAATTTTATAGATTTCCAAAAAGCCTTTGATACAGTGAATAAAACAGTTTTATGGAAGTTGCTATGCCAGTATGGAATTCCTAAACCCTGCATTTTAAAGCCCTTGAGACACGGGACCCAGCTTCCCAGATTGTGCCTCTTTTGGGGTGCTACTGTTACTGGTTCAGCTACCTAATTACAATGGCTTCTTTACATTTATCTTGAATGTAAGGCAGTGGCCAGGCCTGATCCACAGCAGGGTCTAACCCAACCCGCAACAGGCTCCATTGCCACTCAGATCCTCTTGCCTTCACAGTGAACAATGACAAGTATTTTTTAAATTGATTATTGGTATTCTTTTTAGCTGCTAATGGAAGGATTTGCATTTTTTGTAGTATGGGGATGGGGGGGACTTCCTCTTGCCAAAGAACAGGATGTTACCTGCTTCATTCAGAATGAAATATGTTTGCTCCTGACAGGGTTTAAAACTCAACAAGAGGACAGCAGAGATGGTTTCTAAACCCATTAGAAACACCTGTCAGCTGGGAAGGGGTGGAGAAGAGGGTGTTAAGTAGGTAATGGACAAATAACTGCAAAATAACCCCTATTTTATTCTGAGGCGATATTTTTCCAGTGACATTTTTGTATATTGTATTCACTAAATTTAGACCATGAAGAAATAAATGTATCTCAGTAGTCAATGTGTGCCGTTCCTGTACTCACACTGCCCTTACTGAACAAGTACAGCCATATGAACAGTTAGCTTAAACTGCTCTTCCTAGAACTACACCATATATCTCTGCTAACCTACATTGCGAGATAGGATTATACATCTCTACCTCAATAAAACGCTGTCCTCGGGAGCCAAAAAATCTTACTGCGTTATAAGTGAAACCGCAGTATATCGAACTTGCTTTGATCCACTGGAGTGCGCAGCCCCGGCCCCCCCGGAGCATTGCTTTACCACGTTATATCCGAATTTGTGTTATATCAGGTCGTGTTATATCGAGGTAGAGGTGTATATATAAAAACAAATTCCAAAAGCTTCACTCCAATTTCTTCTTCTTGAGGCCAGGTCAGTTAATGACCCTCTTACTTTTCAGTTCCACTGAGACTGTATTTTGCTTTCTTCAATTTAAAGCATTGAAAAAGAGGGAAGCCAGGTTTACCTACTCTGTGAATATGACATCTTCCTTTTCACTCTAATTACTGCTGGCCAGAAAATATCTGTTACTTTTTTCAATTTTTGCTACTCTTTCCTTAGCACTTAAAGATTTACATATTGCTAGCTTATATTGCTCAAAGAAGTGGATGTGCTATAGGGCATTAGGAAATGTATTCCCATATAGCTAAGAATTTATTTGTTTGTTTGGAATAAAAGCACTTCTACCACTAGACTAAAATGAAAGCACTTCTACAAACTAGAAAGCACACAGTAGATTCCCTTAAGTAAGAGATATGCCTTTAACAGCGTGGCCTGATGGGATAGCTTTAGGCAATAAAAGCCCATCCAGCTTAAATCTCTGGAGTTCTTAGCTTAATAGGACAGCTGTGCGTTGGGGTTGAAGTTTAGCATTCAATGCTCGTAACTGTTGGGACAGAGATGAACTAAACCACATTCGATATGTGATAGGTTTCTTTGATAAGTTATCTTTGTTAGAAAAACTTCAAATCTAATCTCAGGACTCCTTTCCTAGCCAAGGTACTCAACAGTAGCTGTCTCAGATTAATAACTATTAAACTCTTCTAATAATTTCACTTTTCATAAAATTGAGAGGCTTGTGATTACTAATTTTCTATGATATATGATATATCCTCTGTAGGGATGAGTAACTACTGCTGTTTGTATACTTCTGCCAAGTTACACTACATACCAGAGACTCCATCAGACTCCACAAGCACCAATTTCATAGCGTTAGAGGTCACAGTCAGGACTGGAGTCCCATTGCACTCAACACTGTACAAACTTTAGTATATCATTTTAATATAAAAATGTGATTTTAAATGGACAGTATCTCTTCAAATGTGCAATATATTTAACTATACGAGTCTTTATCTAATACACAGGTTTCAAAGTAACAAATGAAAGCTACAGAAGTACTAATTTTGCCTTTTGTATTAGAAGTTTGATTAATTGTTTAACCAGAGGCCAACAGTCTTTAAACATATAGGGCCCAATTCTCTGCTGACTTACAGCCTATGTAGTCATTTACACCTGTGCAAACTAAGACCCCAAACCTGCAAACACTTATGAATGTGAGTAACTTTATACATGCAAATAGTTCCACTGAGCTTAATGAAAGGTAACAGTGTTCCTTAAACATTGTTTGGGCACTATGTGCACAATGGGTGCACAATATAAAATTCTGTGTTTTACACTCCGTGCATACTAACGTCACAACATTTTGGAGGTCACAGGCATAGAGGGTAATGGGAAGTCCACACTGCAGATGGAAATATTCAAGTTCAAGAGACAATTCTGTTTATGGAGGAGGCGATTCAGGGATCTGGTGAAAAAAATCAAGTGGAACTAAGATGAATTCTAAAAGGCAATGCATGTGGGGCATAATGGCCTTTATCCAGTAGTAAAACTCCTCATATCCTTCACATTCATTCTCTCAAATAATCCTAAACAATTATCTACATTAGTTTTGATTTCCACATTCTATTCTATTCCCTTCTGCCCAAAGAAATCCAACCGCAGGATGAGGGTAGAGAATTGTATGTAATGGTAGTGACTAGAGGAAATAAAGACTGGTCTCTTAGCAACATTCCTGTGTCACACCTTTCCTTCCTTTTATTATCAGGCATATAATGGAGCAAAGTTTCCCTATATATTCATGTCTATTCTGGCATGAGTATTTGGGAAAACCCGATTTTATTATATATTTGGCCTGGGCTGGTGACCTATCCCCTCATTTAGCCTAACCTTGTACCTTATTAAAAATATAAAAATAAACAAAATTTAGAAAATTCAGTGGTAAACACAAAACTGAATCAGTTTAATGAAGTGGGAGTAATCTGTCTTCTAGTCACATAAAGAAAACAGGGAAAGTGCAGTCTGACCCACGTTTTCCCGTATGAAATGTCCACAATAGTGTTAATTTGTAATTGTCCAGTTACAGTATTTATGACTGAATATTATCAGAGATAATATATTGCCATCATGGAATTTGCAAAATAGTCAATTTTAGTAAAACATCCTTGATATGACTAGTTAGAAAACAACATGAACTATCCAACTACGTTATATGGTCAAACAAATGTCTGTCCAGTATCTATAGCAGCTGCTATCTGAAAAATTGAAAACAATTCATAACCAATCTTACAATGCCTTGTAAGGGATATAAGTATTAATATCCCCATTATTGAGAAGGAAGAACTCAGAGACAGAGAAAGTAAGTAACTTCCCAAGATCATATTGAAAGGTTGTTAGAAGATGGAGTGCGTAACTCCTGCCTTCAGTCTGTGCAATAATAAAGCCACAAGGTCATCCTTCCCAGGCTCAGAATGGGTTTATGCAGGGGTGCTGGAATGATTTGTATAGTGGGGGTGCTGAGAGCCATTGAACCAAACTGTGTTTGAAAAAAATTTTGAAATTTTTTGCAAAATTGTATCAATCAGGATAAAATTTAATTTTGCAAAAATATGTTTTGACAATGTTGAAACTTCCCATTTTGACATTTTCAGAATGAAAAGTTTTGCTGTTTCATTTTGAAAAGACTTTTTGTTTAGAAATTCACTGTATTTTACATAAAACAGTGTTAATTTTTTTTTAAAGTTAAAATAAAAAACCAAAACATTTTGATTGACAGGACATACATTTTTTTGAGGAATTTAATTTCAAAATGTTGGCTTTTTGGCCATATTCAGGATGAATTTTGATTTTAATATGAAATGTTTTCAAGATGGAAAGTCTCTTTTCCTGCCAACTCCTCATCCAATAATCAGTGTGGCTTTCAAACCCTTACACACAGTACAAGATAGTCTCCCACACACATGTATTTAGTAGTATGAGTGCTCTCCAGCATGAATGCACAGTCAGGCCTATAATATTAAAAAGATACTGAAAGAACGTCCTACTGCTTACCAGGACTCTCAATCACACTTCAGTTATGTTTACACTAGCAGTGCTTTACCGGTCTGACAATACTATACCAGCAAAACATTCCTAGTGTGGATGCAGCTACATTGGCAAAGCTGTGTTTTGTACCAGTGTAGTAAAACAATGGCTCATGAGCAAAAAAGGTCTACCAGTAAAAGCGCAGCTTTGCAATTAGCTGCATCCACACAGGGATGTCTGCCAGCACAGCTATGTTGGTCAGGGATCAGACCTCTTCACATCTCTGACTCATAGCTATGCTGGCAGAAGTCTGTATTGTAGATATGGCCTTCCTCTAGGCTGCCAGGTGACCCTATGGTTTCTATTAATTTAAAAATATTTTAAAAGCATTATGCGTGCCGCATTCCATTTCCTTTCTTCTCCCCATTTAATTTTCTAGTTCAAAATAGGTTGCTATAAAATTATACTACTTGTATGTTTTGTAATGATCTCCTCTCAGGTAATGAAAAGTAGGGGTAAGCTCTGTCAAGTGAGTCATAAGATAATGCCAAGCAATTCTCTGTCTGAACACAATTGCTGAATCCAAGAGCAGGTACAGATGAACTATTAAGAGGATTATTTTTTTAATAGATGTGAAGAGAGAATCTTAGATTGTATTTCTACCCCTCCCTCCTGCCATATTGGAAGAGGCTGTTAATCAGGACTCCTCTTAAGCTGAACTGGAGTGTTGCTTAAGCAATTTATCGTGTCCTTTGGGGAAAAGGATGCATTTTTCATGATTTATCATTTTTAGAAAGGGTCATTTAAGATTTGCAATAAATGTAACAATTATTTAGGGTGGTAATAATTCTCTTCAATCTGATGTTAATGCAATCAACCATTTATTGAAGTGATAAATGTCTAGGCTGCTAAATGGTAAACAGGTAATTAAGTGACTAACTATGTGGTCACAGAAACTAAAGGATATGGCACTTTTTTCCCCCCTGTAAAGTGCCCATAGATAGGGATAATTCCACTTCTACATTCTTTACATTACAGGATAATATTCCTTTACCCTCCTCTCGTACCTTTTATCTGAGGAATTCAAAATACTTTACAAACCATAATGCCTCAATCTTGCTGCAATGGAAATCAATGGGAGTTGTTAATTAATTAATTAAGGAAGCTGCAAAGTCTGAAGCATACCTGCCATCCTCTAACTACGAAGTAGTAGATTGTAAAGGTGCATTCATTTCCATATAGTCGAACATATTCAGGCACAAGCCATTGGACACACTGAGTTTTTCTTAATTTAAGAATGGTATTGCAACAAAACCGCTTTAGAATTTTTCTTTCCTTACCTCAGAATCCTTTGTAACTATATCCTGCTAAACTAAACTAAAGTAAACTAATAAATAATAAATAAAATAATAATAATAAGGAATAGTCCTTAAAAAGAAAGGGAGAGATTTTAAAAATGTGCCTTTATTCCCTTTTATTCATCCTTTTCTGCAACCATTTCTCACAATGGGCATAACAAATTATTTTGTTTTCCATGGACGAGATTTGTGTTGCACAATGTTGGTAGTAGGTCCACAGCTGTGACATTATCATAAAGGTCCAACCTGCTGGTTAGAATGTGGGTGTGAACAATCAGTATCCCCAGTAATAACTATTTTATAGCAGTGTAAACTGTGGTGCAAAAAGGTTTAGGCACAAATTTTTCATATGTGACCTTTATTTCTGAGTACTTCAATTCCTGGGTGCCCAACTTTAGACTCCCAGGGCTTGATTACTGGAAGTGCAGAGCACCCAGAAGTCCATCTGATGTCAATGGGAGTTGTTGTCTGATGCTTAGCATCTCTGAAAGTCAACATCTTAGTGGTAAATATGAGCACCTAAAACCTGAGGTACCAAAATTACTTCCCAAAATTTGGATCTCATGAGTGCACACTTTCCAATAAAATGTTGAGAGATACGCTCAAGTATTCCCTCAGTGTGCCTCTCTGATTCCAAATTCTTGAATTAAAAAGTTCACAAAGAAATAGTTCAGCGTACTTCTGTCTTCTTTATTTGGGGGTCAAGCTTTAAACCTGAACCTCAATTTTATTGTTGGCTTTTCAATTGATGCAGACATGGCAATAGGTGGGTTTCTTCTTGCAGTGTTGCCATTATTTGGTATCCCCTCATCAGCACTTGTTTTCCATGTATTGTATTCCTGGTTCTTCCTTTATGGTAACCTCATCCATTTCAACAACTGGCAATAGCATTGACAATCACAACTGCTCATTATATCACTTTAGAAATGAAAGAATTATTCTCTGTGTTATAAGTGTTATGTGAAAAGAAACCTACCTACATGGAGGAGTGTAATCCATTTCTAATTTGTGGTCCCAAAGGCCCAAGATATAAAAGACATGCATATTTTTCCTTTCACATGGTTTTTAAGACAGCCAGATTCTGCTATGCAACTATTTCATACGTTGGCTGCCTCACTCAGGTAATGCACAGATTATTTCACATAATAGTGATAGGCTTGTGCTTATGTGCATTTAAGATAAGGTTCCAGAGCCTGCTCCAGCCTTCATTGAAGTCAATAGTAATCTTTGCACTGATTTTTATGAATATTGCATGAGGCCTATAGTTGGACCAAAAGCAGGACCCAATAAGTGGTAAGTTCCTGTGTGACAAGATCTTTCCTTCCAGTGATTTGCTCACAATAGCAGTATATTTTTAGCATCACAGGGGAACTCTACCTTATTTGACATGCTGGCTTTGCTTCTGGACGCTCCGCACTAAAAGAATCAGCTGTAGGTGATATATCTAATATCACAGCCCTTCTTGGTATTCAAACCCAACATAGTCATTTTTAAATCCACACATTCACTGTTTCAGAGTAGCAGCCGGGTTAGTCTGTATCGGCAAAAAGAACAGGAGTACTTGTGGCACTTTAGAGATTAACAAATTTATTAGAGCATAAGCTTTCGTGGGCTACTGCCCACTTCTTCGGATGCATATGCATATGAAGAAGTGGGCAGTAGCCCACGAAAGCTTATGCTCTAATAAATTTGTTAGTCTCTAAGGTGCCACAAGTACTCCTGTTCTTTTTACATTCACTGTTGTTATTCTATGAGACTTACTTCTTCCACATATTTTAATTCTGGGCACCTTATTCTCATTTTCAAGCAGAGAATATTCTTGTTAATTCCCTTGCTTGCATAAACCTGGGTTACCTTACCAACCGTGAATAATATTATCTGCCAAATCATAAATGTTTGAATTCCACAGTACCAACTGGTAATATTAAAGAACACTGCTCATCACAGAACCCTGGGCACGTTTTTAGAATAAAATGTGCAAATCTGGAAATAGGGCAAATATCAAGCAGGTTTTATCCATAGTGCTCCACCAAGTAGTGTATTTTAACTGCTGGGGCTTTTGGAGTTTCAGCTGGATGTAAGTAATATCACAGCTGAGCACCAATAGATTTTTTTTAACAGCATTAGAAAAATCTATTTTTTAAACTACAAGGAAACAGCAGTAATAGATCCTCTTCTGCAATAATTTTTAAAATGGGCTTTGTGGGCCTGATTTTCATTTATACTAAAACCACTTACACTGTTCTGGCACTGTTAAGGGTTCTTAAGGTGGGTGTAAGTGTAATTTGCCAGAGAAGCGTAAAGAAGCCCTAGGCTATGTCTATACTTGTGGACCACAGGAGTTTGAATTGCGGAGCTCACCAAAATGTTGCGATCTAACTTCCCTGAGTGGACGCTGCTGGCACAAACTAAAAGGCACCTAAGTTTGTGTTAATGTAGTCCTCTCAGCCAGGACTACGTTAATGCAAACCATGTATCTTTAGTTCGCACAGCTGCATCGGCACAGTGCAGTTTAGCGCACAACACTTCGGTGAACTCTGCAATTCAAACCCCAATAGTCTGCACTGCAACATAGGGTAGACAAGACCTTATGTAAATGAGAATCAGGCCCTGTGTGTTTAAATGTCTCACATCCTAATTCCTGTCTCTTTGGACTCAAATATAGGCAAAGCCTTAGCTGTATGATACACATGACATGTATTTATGATGACATTTTCTAAAAGCAATTTCCATTCTGATGTCTTCTTTCACAGATTGTGTTATTAAAAAGTTAAGGGAAATGGAGAATCCGGACTCAAAATTAGATCTTTCACAGATGGAGCTATGAAGTTAATTGGGCCGTGTAATATGTTCAGAGATATAAAAATGTATATACCACTATTTTAACAGCAAGGAATTCCCCCATGCCAGGGGAATCCTAGTCTAACTGATTAGAGCAGCCGCAAGAGTAGTGCAAAGGG
Source organism: Trachemys scripta elegans (assembly GCF_013100865.1). NCBI lineage: Eukaryota > Metazoa > Chordata > Testudines > Emydidae > Trachemys > Trachemys scripta. The sequence continues at coordinate 168,613,477 of NC_048300.1, forward strand.
CCCATACTGAGGGCCAGGATCTGGGCCTAAGGGTGCAAGCCATGTCCCATTAAAGGGTTTGTCTACACAGCACCAGCAGTGCACATCAGGGGGTGTGATTTGTAGAGCGTGTTCATGTGCTTCTGTCTAACTTCCCCATTTTGAATCTGCTGGAACGCTGTAAAAGGTACCTAGTTTCCTAGTACCTAATGTACTCTTTGGAACGGGACTATGATAGCATGACTTAGGCACCTTTTAGGGTATGTCTATGCTGCAAAAAAACCCAAAAACCTGCAGCAGCAAGTCTTTAGAGCCTGAGTCCAGTCATAGGGCTCAAGCTACAGGGCTAAAAATAGCTATGTTGTTCCTGTGCCAGTTCCTGGGGCTCTGAGACCCACCCCCTTGCTGGATTTCAGAACCTGAGCTCCAGCCCCAGCAGAAATGTCTACACTGCAATTTTTAGCCCTGTACTGTCAGTCCTGCAAGTCCAAGTCAGTTGACCTGGGCTCTGAGACTTGCCGCTGTGGTTTTTTTTTTTTTTTTTTTTTAATTGCAGTGTAGATGTATTCTTAGAGTATGCTGGCACAGCTTACACAGGGCAGTTGTAGCAGAGCACATTAGAACACTCTGTAACTCACACACCCGTGGTGAGCACTGCTGGCACCGTATAGACAAACCCAAATTAAATTAAATTAATGGAGATATCCTATCTCCTAGAACTGGAAGGGACCTTGAAAGGTCATCGAGTCCAGCCCCCTGCCTTCACTAGCAGGACCAAGTACTGATTTTGCCCCAGATCCCTAAATGGCCCCCTCAAGGATTGAACTCACAACCTTGGGTGACAACAGAAAGGTTTGCATTCAGTTCAGCATCCACTGGATTGGGACTTCAGATGCTAAATATATCACTGTCCTTAAAGATATGACTCCACTGAAAAATAGGTGCAATATTAGGAGCAAAGCCTGCACTTAGATATCCTGGTGATGGGTAGCAGTATAAAATCCTAAGACCTAAAAGTGCGTACATGTTCCCTGCTTGTGGGTAAGATAACCATAGACAAAGAGGTTACATGGTTCTGCAAGTATTGTGTGAAGGGTTGCTTCACTTGGCTCCTGAAACCATGCGCTCTTCAATGCATTGGAACCACCAAGAGCTGATGTGATAGAAACTTTTGTTTCAACTCTGTGCTTCTGTTAGACTTGCTCTGTGCTTTGCTGTTCCTCTGTTGCTTTTGCTATTGATGATTCTGTTCAAATGTACATGAGCAAGAACTACAGATAGGCAAATAAAAGTAAAATATGTAATTTATCAGTCCTGTGTCTGCTGTTTGTTCATTTTCGCTCCTAAATTCAACTTCTTGAATCAAATCTCCCCTTCTTGCCATCTCAGTACTATATTGGGTATTTCTGCATATTTATAATCTCAGCCATTTTTAGTCATAGCACATTCTTTTAGAGCTGCTCACACAACCATGTAGACTTGAACAGAGTTGCATTTCAGAGAATGACAAAATGCATCCTTTGTGAAACATATATGAGGAGCCAGATTTCAGGCCTTTATTCATGTCAATTATTTTTTAAAATCTGAGATAAATAGTGTGAATTTGACGGTATCATTTGGTCTTCCCTGTTTTACCCCAGTTCCTCCTCTGATCCTCACAACTGCTCCGTCTTGTTTGTGTCTGACTTACGCCTCCCAGGTCTCTGCCTCCATGTTATCTTCTGACAGCCTCGTCACACTGAGTCATGCCCCCCAGCTTTGCATTGCATTCAAACCTGAGTCCAGGGCCAGCGGAAGTTTGAGGTGGGGGGAAGAGGATATTCATCATGCTTTTTGCAACCACAGTTAATCCCCTAAAAAGTTAATCTATCCAGAAGCAAGACAGGGCTTATTTTAACAATAGAATCAAGAGACTTAATATACTTGCAGGAAACAGGCAGTAAAGTGTTGGAGGCCATAGATCAATGACTTGTGCCCTGAAACTTTTCATAGAATCATAGAAACATAGAATATCAGAGTTGGAAGGGACCTCAAGAGGTCATCTAGTCCAACCCCCTGCTCAAAGCAGGACCAATTCCCAGCTAAATCATCCCAGCCAGGGCTTTGTCAAGCCGGGCCTTAAAAACCTCCAAGGAAGGAGACTCCACCACCTCCCTAGGTAACGCATTCCAGTGTTTCACCACCCTCCTAGTGAAATAGTTTTTCCTGATATCCAACCTGGACCTCCCCCACTGCAACTTGAGACCATTGCTCCTTGTTCTGTCATCTGCCACCACTGAGAACAGCCGAGCTCCATCCTCTTTGGAACCCCCCTTCAGGTAGTTGAAGGCTGCTATCAAATCCCCCCTCATTCTTCTCTTCTGGAGACTAAACAATCCCAGTTCTCTCAGCCTCTCCTCATAAGTCATGTGCTCCAAACCCCTAATCATTTTTGTTGCCCTCCGCTGGACTCTTTCCAATTTTTCCACATCCTTCTTGTAGTGTGGGGCCCAAAACTGGACACAGTATTCCAGATGAGGCCTCACCAATGTCGAATAAAGGGGAACGATCACGTTCCTCGATCTGCTGGCAATGCCCCTACTTATACAGCCCAAAATGCCGTTAGCCTTCTTGGCAACAAGAGCACACTGTTGACTCATATCCAGCTTCTCGTCCACTGTGACCCCTAGGTCCTTTTCAGCAGAACTGCTACCTAGCCATTCGGTCCCTAGTCTGTAGCAGTGCATGGGATTCTTCCGTCCTAAGTGCAGGACTCTGCACTTGTCCTTGTTGAACCTCATCAGGTTTTTTTCTGCCCAATCCTCTAATTTGTCTAGGTCCCTCTGTATCCGATCCCTACCCTCTAGTGTATCTACCACACCGCTTTCTTCTTCGGTGGGAATTTGGTGGCAGGTGCTTCCCTCCGAGAGGGACCCGCCGCCGAATTGCCGCGGAACAGCCCGACGTGCCTCCCCTTCCCCTTGGCTGCCCCAAGCACCTGCTTGCTGGGCTGATGCCTGGAGCCAGCCCTGGCTGGTGGTTTCTCACTCTCTATAATATGTGTGTTGCATGTGTGTAATTTGGATTCTCCAGAGCCTGAGGAGTATGGCAGTCTCTTCTAAAAAAGTATGCTAATTACGATCTGGACATTTTCCTGCTAGGAACTGGATTGATACTACCACCTCATTTCAGACCTCCATACAGCCATCATAGACCTCCAAATAGCCACCATAACGAACAGGTTTCTATTGTTATTACTCACGTAGGTTGGGTTCAGACTGGTGAAAGGTTCCATATCAGCTTACTAATCACCTGAGCCACCCAGCCCTTTAGCCCAAGCATTCTGTAATGCATATTTTGTACCACATTTAGTTTTTATATAACCAACTTAGTTTTCAAGGTGACATTGTCATACTTTTAAAAAGCAAAAAATATTAATGTTCTAAACTATAATGTATTTATTGTCTAAAATAATTAATATGTTTAGTCTTAAAAGTTTGGGGCCATACTCTTCCATTCCACTGAAAAACATGCCTAGCACTCTAAGGTTAGTGAGTAGACCTGTCTACACTACAAAATCAGCTCTGTTGGGACATGGGGTTAAAAGACATGTTTTAGAATGTAAATAGATCTGATTAGGAATTTTCCATTGAAATTATTTTTCATTGCAAAATGATATTTCCACAAAACCAAAATATTCTGTGGGAAAATTTAAACAAAATATTTCATTTCAAGTTGGTTTGACTCAAACCAAATCATTCTGGCTTGTTGAAATGAACAAAAACATTTCATCTGGAGTCTGTTTGAGATCAAACTACATCTGCCTAGCATGCCACAGTGCTTATGCATGTTCTAGTTTGGGTGCTTAGTGACCCCATTCACCCTATAAGCTACTTGGTTGGACTCCATCTCCCATGATGCACCACAATCTCCCCTCTGACTAACCCATGTGATGTAATATAAGAGATGTGGACTGGACAAGGAGTCCTGTCCATAAGGAAGAATGGTAGCATGAGGCACCTGAATGACAGCTCATGTGGGGCACCTTAGGAAAATGCAGTATGGTGTTAAACTGACTCAAACCTAAACATTTTGAATTTTTTTGAACTTTTTGTTCCATGAAAAATTTTGATTTTTGTCCCAATTCAGAATATCAGAATTTCCCACAGAACAGAAATTCTTATTTGCTCTCAGCTCCGATAAATAGTCGAATTTCTGCTCAGAACCTTCTTGCCCCAACATATGATCACACTGAACAAGCTATCACTGCATTTATGTGAATTTTGGCACTTTTCCCCACCTAACATAGGTCATTTCCCCTAATTTAGCAAACATTTTTCTAACAGGAGAACATGTGTACAATCAGTAGCAATCAGTGATGTTATATCCATATCAATAGTGCCCATGAATTGCTCAAGTTTTTTATATTAATTTATATGCTCCATTTTACAATCGTGCTCAAACTCCTGCCTTAGTGTATTTCAAGGTGATATCATCAGTTCTTTAAAGCATAAATTACTCAGCCCTTGGCTTGGATATTATCATGTTATCAAAAATATAGTATAACCAACCAGAAATGCACAGCCTAAAATATTTTAAGATTATTCATCTCTATCATGGAAAAACCTGGAAAGGGTTTGCATAAAATGAGTTTCACCTTATCAGCCTGCCAGGGGTATGGTTAGCAGAATCACAGAAAGGTTAGGTATGGCCACCCACGGTCCTGGAAATCTAGCAGATAATGGAGCTAACATGCAGAGGCCCGGCAGTTCTGCATTACTCTGTCCATAATAATCAATAGGACCTTGAGGTCCAGTCTAGTGCATACAAGTCTGATGAGTGGATGGCCAAACTACATATATTTAGCAACACGGTGTGTGTGGCTTTTGGCCAGCATCAGGAGATGGCTGTGTATAGAGAAGGAAAGGCATGCTAGCTGCCCACAATGGCTGCACAGCAAACCTTTGATCTGCGAGTTGTTCCTGATGTGTTACATTAGTAGTGCATTAGGATTAAAGGGAAAAGAATACAGGGGATCACACATTTTAAGGGCTATGGGTAATTCTGAGGTAACGGTTTGTCCCTATGTGAGAGGTGTGATGACACAGACAAGAATCTGAAGGCAGATCTACGCTACAAATTTGCAGCTGTACCGCTGCAGCTGCACCACTGTAGCATGTCTGGTGAAGGTGCTCTAAGCCAGGGGTTCTCAAACTGGGGGTCGGGACCCCTCAGGTGGTCGTGAGGTTATTACATGGGGGGTCGCGAGCTGTCAGCCCCCACACCAGACCCCACTTTGCATCCAGCATTTATAATGGTGTTAAATATATTAAAAAGTGTTTTTAATTTATAAAGGGAGTCGCACTCAGAGACTTGCTATGTGAAAGGGGTCATCAGTACAAAAGTTTGAGAATCACTGCTCTAAGCCAATGGAAGAGAGCTCTCCTGTAAGCTTAATAACTCCACCTCCACGAGAGGCAGTGGGAGAAATTCTCCCACAGACCGCACTGTCTGCGCGGAGCGGGCGTGATAGGTCGGTATAACTACATTGCTCGGGGTCTGGATTTTTCACATTCCTGAGCAAGTAAGTATGTAGTGTAGACCAAGCCTGAGAGAGCTAACACTGACTGGACCAATGTTAACTCAGGAATTTCCCTGCGGGTTAGTCAGGGCTTGATGCCATAGAGAGTAGGTCTGACCAGGAAACTGGAATTTCAATTCATGAAAAATTCACTGGTTTTGGAATTTGTTTTTGTTCTGCATAAGAATGGGGGAGAAAGGAAAAAAGAGAGACACTCTCCACCCCCACCTCAAAATAGCCTTGTGGTTAAATACTTACTTGGCTGGTGAGAGACCCACGTTCAAGTACCTGTTCCGCTCGAACCAGGTGAGTCCCTAAGCATAGGACTATTGGCTATTTTGGAATTTCTCTTGTTCTGACCAGTAATTCCATTTTGGACTTTAGAAACTTTCCAGATGGAAGTTTAATCAAAACCAACTTTTCCCATGTAATGTGTCAGATTTGACAAATGTGGCACCAACAATAATGAAAATATTTTGTGGAAAAATTCCCAATCAGCTCTAACAGAAAGTACATATCCCTGGGTTGCAAACATTTTCCTTGCCTACCCTCAATTTCTCTACGTCTGTCAAGTCCCCACTACTGCAGGGTTACTAAAGAGAAGCTTCCTGGTCCAGATGGGAGCAGGAAGGAAGCAAAGATGCTACTACTATTGTTCCCTTCTGTAACAGTTTATGCACCATTGGGCAGATGATATGGCCCCCAATTACATAAATAAATTAATGAGATATAAGTTAAAATTGAGTCCTAGCTACAACTGTTTAGACTGTTTACTGTGCAAGTAACAGTGACTTTGAGCGGTGCACACATTCCAGTTTGCCCAGGGCAGTAAAACCCCTCAAGACAGCCCTGTCAGGTATAATGCTGACATGCATTAATGGCCCAGTTACCAGTAGATAATATAATGCAATTAACAGATCTCATCACTTGAGGGAATGGAGTGCATTACAAAATCTGGATACAAATGGTTTACTCTGTCATAATCAGTGCAAAATTCATACAGCCCACCACACATCAACTATTCTGAAATAACTGCACATACCAGCCTGCCTACTCTAGCCCTGTGTTTCCTAAAATATTAACTGGAGTCAACAGAAGATTTACACCTGCAGTCCTAACACATGCAAAACCCACACTGACTTCAATCTAATCTACACAAATATGGAAACCAGTGGCCGGAAGCTCCAGAGGGGAAAGCTCTCTACTGCCTCTATGGGTCAAAGGGAAAAGTACTGCTGTAAAGATAAATTTACATACATTGCCTACCCACAAATCTTCTAGTAACACTTGGGGAGTCCCAATAACTGTACATAAACTTGGATGTTTGGGGGGTAGTGGGCTCCCAGAAAGACACAAAAAAGGGAAATATCCTTAGCTTGTGGTAAAGTGCTCATTTCAAAGCATCCTGGACTCTGCTTAAGCGTCATCTTGGCTCCCTTCCTATGAAGATTGGGAAAAGCAATGCAGACTGAAGACTGTGTGGTGAAAGGTTGATAGAGAGGGCAGCAGCAGAGTTGAATGGCCTCCGGTAAGGCCCTGCTTACCCAGCACCTTCATAAAGTTGAATAAGTAGTTGGATTAAGTGGTGGTGTCTTTAGCTGGGGCCAGGCAAGCTGCTTCTTTGGGACTTGAGACAGAGCAGCAAAGAGACATTTGCACTACTACTGCTACTCACTGATTCAAATTGTGAGTGGGGGTTAGTGCTTGGGGGTAGCCAAAGGACTATCACCTGTGGGACATTCTCACTGCTGGGGAGGGGGAAGGAAGTTAGACAAACTACTACCAAATCACTATAAGTGTGTGTGGGGGGGGGGGGCGGATTTTACTCTTTAGCTGCATATATATTATGTTGTTGTGATTTCCCACACTTACAACTTTGTTCTCTTTTCCTCCCCTAAAAAATCATTTCCTTGTTTGTACACAGACTCAGAGTCCTTGCAAGTGAGAAAATTCTGTCTGGTAAGAGCACCCAGGACGAATGCATTTAGTTTCCCAGGCTTCTGGGTCGTGGTAGGAGTGGGGGGCAGTTTAGTTATTTTACAAGAGGGACCCTAGATACTGGAACCTGGTCTTTATTGCTGCCATTAACCACATAACAGAAGAGTTACACAAATAAAGGCAGAACGATTAGGCCCTAGCTTGGGGTTATACAGGATTCCACCAGTTAACAACATATGAATAAGAACAAGACTTTCAGCACATCACTAATTAGCTGTCTTCATTAATTCAGAACACAAAAAGCTGGTTCCTCGGTAGGGTGAAGTCAAAAAAGGTTCTGCAAAATTAGCATTTTCTTCTCTGGGGATATTAGCAAAGAGCACCATATTCTAAAATGAGACAGAGCTGATGTCTCCTGGCATTATTGTTACTTCTCGTGTGTTTTGTAATATCATACACCTCTGAAAGAACTGGTCAGTGTGCCTTCCCTTCACAATGGGAAGCACTAGATAGAGGTCCTGGGTAAGGATTATAAACATAAAGGCACAGATATGCTGGGGAATGTGGGCAATATAAATATCAAAATAAGCAGATAAAATAACATTTACCAATGTTTATGAAGTTCGGAGAGAATTTCAAATCAGGGTGAAATTAAACAGCATCTCTAAATGGATTGCTCTGTGCACCCAAAAGTTTCATAAAGCAATCCAGATGGCACTTGCCACAATCACCTCCACTGGTTGCAAATCTTGTCCCCACCACCATATTTCAAAGGTCCTGCAACAGATCAGAACCACTTTGGTTCAACAGTTCAGGGAAAGACAGATCCCAGGAGCATGCTCAGTGGCTATGCACCCACAATGCACAACAGAACCTACATCTGTGGGGGTTCTTTGTGTATGGCTTTTTGTTGGAGGATCCAACATTGCACATATCCTCCAGTCATTCCCAGGCCACATCTTACAGTGAGAGGGCTTGCTAGGGCCATAAAGTCTGCGAGCATGTGTGCACTGTTTTTTTAAATTGTACCAGAAAGCCAAGGAAGGTTGCATCTCACTGCTCACCCTATGTGCAGTGATACTTGGCAAAATTATCACAACCCTGTTTTGCTTTATTTGTAGAGCCCTACCAAATTCTGGTCTCCCCCCCCCGCCCCGAAATCTGGTCTTTTGTGTGCTTTTACCCTATACTATACAGATTTCACAGGGGAGACCAGCATTTCTCAAATTAGGGATCCTGACCCAAAAGGGAGTTGCAGGGGGGTCACGGTATTGCCATCCTTACTTCTGTGCTGCCTTCTGAGCTGGGCAGCTGGAGAGCAGTAGCTGCTGACTGAGGGCCCAGCTCTGCAGGCAGCAGTGCAGAAGTAAGGGTGGAAATACGATACCATACCATCCTTACTTCTGCGCTGCTGCTGGTGGCGGCTCTGCCTTCAGAGCTGGGCTCCCAGCCAGCAGCTGCTGCTCTCCAGCTGCCCAGCTCTGAAGGCAGCCCCACAGCCAGCAGCAGCGCAGAAGTAAGGTAGGAGTACTGCATCCCCCCCCCTACAATAAACTTGTGACCCCGCCCTCCACAACTCCTTTTTGGGTCAGGACTCCTTCAATTATAACACTGTGAAATTTCAGATTTAAATAGCTGAAATCATGAAATTTACAATTTTTAAATTCCTATGACTGTGAAATTGACCAAAATGGATGTGAATTTGGTAGGGCCCTATTTATTTGCTTAACTAGAGCTATAGAGCAAAATTAATCCATGTAGTAATTGGGTATAATTCTACTGAAGTAAATGGAATTTGAATAAATATGGCTATTATTAACTATGGTAACTGAGGTCTTTGCCTGTTTGCAGAAGTTTATAGATGTTTTTCCTCCCTTTTCCAGCTGCTACTACTGGATCAGATACTTAGTGTCTGACCCATTTACTGGTGCAACATCTTCCTATCTAAGTTTGAGATTTTCAAAACTGACTTAGTCACACAACTCCCACTAATTTGAGCGCTATCTAGCAGAACGCATCTTTCTTTTAATTGGCCTTTACAAAAAGCAATGCCATTTATTCATTAAAACTAAAATAACCATCACTCCAAAAAAAAAAGCCAACAACAAAAACCCTTCCTTTTGCCTTTCATCTCAAAATTAATTAGCTAAAGCTACCCTTTATTCCAGCTAAATGCATGTGAACTTTAAAACAATGTTAAAAACTAAAATCAATCTACCAAATAAAGTTGTGTTCTAAGATTGGACATCTACTGAAACATAGGTGTTACTTCTGTCTTCAAGGGAGTCATTCCAAACCACAGATACATGTTCTACCTGCACATCTCATAATAACAATAAACAACTTTTCTAAGTGGGTAGAGAAAATCAGACACAGCATCACAAATAGCCTTTATACTGACAGATGAAACACAATAGATCCTCTTCTGATTCTGGTGGGTGCACAAATGCATGTACATTGATAGGAACCAAGAACAAACAACAGCAGAGTGCACTGTTGAAAAAGAATAGTCACCCAGCTTCATGATTTTTAAAAAAAATCCCTAATACAACAATTATCATTAAGAGTGATTTTTCTACTACATAACTGACAAGTAAATTATCACGTCTGTACCCTCATGTTGAGTTACTGCTTCACCTTCACCAGTAAACAAAGACGAGGGGGAAAAAATCCTACTTGCTGCTTTCAGCGACAAAGAAATTTCTTTCAAGGAACCAAGCTGTTTGTTCTTCCTTCTATACTATATTATTTAAAAAAATCAGCTATAATTAGATAAAGTGGTAGCATAAAGCCAAAAGAGCTTTCTCTGGAAATCAGGGAAATCTTGCTTCATTTACTACTATGCCTTTGAGTGTCATCTTCTGCCATTGCTTTCATTCCTACAGCCATCCTTAAAAATCTAAAAAGGCAAATTAATAATTAATAAAATAAAAGTGTTTATTCTGCTTTATTAAATGCTGAAGAGGTATAATGGGCAAACGGATAGAGTAGTGGGTCACAAATGTATAGATTCTGTAGATTCATTTAAATTCATCTCTACTTCCTTCCTTACTTCCTGGCATTTCACAGGAGAGAGAGAACCTAAATCTTTGATTTGTCCATCAGGGTTATTATATTATACAGTTGTCTGCAGAAATTAAATAAAAAATAGTGTGGGGTAAAGAAATAGAGACCTTATAGCTACTGCTGCTTTATCAGAGATGAATAACAATTGGGCATCACCAGCAAACATACCTGTGCAGAGAAGATAAGAGATAAAATTTTAAGTGCTCCTAACTTACATAGCAGTGGAAAGGCGATTTAAGGCCAAATTTTTAAAGGAGTTAGGCACCAAATTTTGAAAATCCCACTAAGCACCGATCTGCGTATTTACGTGCCTAAATAACTTTAAAAACCTGTCCCTTCGGCTCTTAAGTGCCATAGGGTATATCTACACAGCAGCTAGACACCTGCGGCTGGCCTATGCCAGCCAGCTCGGGTTTGTGTTGCTTGGGCTGCTGGGTTATTTCATTGCTATGGAGGATCCCAGAGCGTGTGTTCCCACTGAAGCCTGAAAGTCTACGCAGCAATGAAACAGCCCCATGAGCTCAAGTCAGCTGACACGGGCTAGCTGCAGGATTTTCTTTCTTGTGTAGACATACCTTAAGTCACCTTTGAAAATGGCAATTAGAAACCACTTACGTGCTTTTGAATATTTTACCCTAGACCTATATGGGGAAAAGTTGCATAACCAGCAAAAGGGGTAGAAAATATCAAGTTCAATGGGATTTATTAAATGAAATAATGTTCAATTTTGTCTTCAAATCTTTTTGCTTTCCCCATAAGAAACCATAAAGTTTTATTTTTTGCAGCAATTATGAATATTTGCACAATTCAAATGCATGAAATGTTATGAGGTTTAATTATGGAAATTTTTGATAGCCAAAAAATTAAAAATGCTGGTGGAAATGCCATTGACAAAAAATCTGGGAATTCTAACAAAAATGTGTGGAATGGGGGACAGGTGTGGATGTATGTAGCTGTAGCAGGGTAGAAGGTGAATGGGACAGACCAAAAAATGGGGAAATGTAAGATTTTTAAATGGAGATACTGGACATCACATTTATGATAGCGAAAGATAAGGGAAATATTTTGTTATGGAGAGATATGGCCTACCATCAATGTATAAAATAAAAGAAGAAAAGGAAAGGATATAGCATGCTGGACCTGATTCTTCACTTGTTTACCCCAATGTAACTGCTCTGACCGCAATGTAATTGCCCCTGATTTATGCCATTGCATGTGAGTGGAGAACTAGGCCAGTTGTGTCTCCCATATTTGTCCAGTGGGGTCTTCAGGATTTATCCATTCACAAGATTTCTGTGGTCTTCCATGCATGCGTAGATGCTACCCCAGAGCTTCTCCAAGCTTTTGATCAACTGCTTTCTTCTGAGTAGTTCTAGAAACAACATAGGCTAAAGGTCAAGGTGAGCAATGGTGAAAAATCATGCCAAATACAATTAAGCACAGGCATACAATCATTGCAGGGCGTGGATTGTGCCTAACACTGTGTATAGCCTGAGTTATTGTGCACACCCATATCTAATTACATCTGTTTAGACTTTTTAATTCCCATTCCGATAAATTCCCATTATTTAGATTCCAAATGAAAATTCAAATGACTCCCCGTTTTGCTCAGTGAAAGTGGTGAGCTTTGGGGATCGCTTTCAAAAACACCTCATTTGCATCAGTTCAGTTCATCTCTTCCTTGTTGGAGAAGATGAAAGTGTGCCTCTATCTTATGTTTCCCTTTGCTCACACAAACAACCAAGTAGTCATACTTATCAAAAAAGAAAAAGAACTAGATCAGCAAACTTGTTCTCTCCTTTTTCCAGTGTTTCTTTGACTGCATAATTGAAACCCAGAAAAAAATTGCACAAAAGAAAGAGGCACAGATGTTTTCATCACAGATACCTCAAATAACTTTAAAGTGTCCTAACTGAGTATAGCCTGTGAATATATTTCATGCCTCACTCACTGAGAATTAGCATTGAAAGTCATCACAGTGAACATAGGGAACTGGATGAATTTCAATCTACTGCAGAAACCAGCCACTTATGTTGTTTGATGTCAGCTGCAGTCACATCACTGCAGACATCTTTTGCAAGACTAGCAAAAGAAGCATTGTCATTTTTGACATGGCTGCCTGTCCCTTTTCACTGCTCGAGTGACAGCATTCATAGTGTTCTTCCTGTTGCTCAGTGTATATAACAAACCCAGGTGCAGAGATGATTCTCCCAGGGTTCACTTTGAAGACTGTCAGATCAGCTCTGTTTCTTTTAAAACCATTCCCTTGGACCAGCTGACATTTATGCAAGCCACACAACACTGAAGAATCAAGATTTCAGGCAACTGATACCACTTTGGGGACACACAAGCACTAATCTAGATGAAAGTTATGAAACAAGAATTAACAATACATGCAACCTTACACTGCTGGGGTATGAAAACACATTACACCATTAAGAGAGTTCAGAAAAAGCATCTCCACTGTGCAGGTAAAATAACTCATGTTCATGTTTTAACATTACCATTATTGGTCTTTTAACCTAATCCTTACCATCAGTACTGCATTAGAAAATAGTCTCATGCAAGCTGTCCAAAAGGGCACAAAAGGGAAATTTTCAAGGGCAGCTGGTGCCTCACTTCTATCTGTGCCTTTGAAAATCTCCTAAGTAGCAACATTCAAATACCAGAATACAAGTCCAAATAACTGCCTTCTGTGGTATGTTGCTAGCACTATAGGGGATTTAATACTAACTTCTACAAGTGATAGGTGAATTTTATACATTTTGACCGTGTGGTTTTGTGCGTATGACCAGCCAAACCTTCAGGATAACTATCCAAAGCTCTTGAATCCACCGAATTGGGCTGGAAATCAGATGAAAGCAGACTTTCTTGTGTGGTCACTGGCAATGCCTCTTCCAGCTCAAAATACCAAGAGAAGAACCTTCCCCATGTATTGTGACAATTCTCAGACAACACCTGGCTGGAAACCAGAGGTGAGAAAACATAAATATATCAGCACACTTTGGAGTCTCACAAAAGTCTGGGTAGAGTGGTCGTATTTTATGTGAAGTCTCAGCAATTAGTTCCTTCAGGAAGGACTCTTTAAGAAAGAGAAAATATTTTCCTTTCGTAAAGACATAGATATACAATTTATGTTTGGGGACAAATTTCCCAGCTCCCCTTCCATTACATGCACAGGATGAAATTCACGCCCCCCTTCTTCCAAGGGCCAGGAAGAGGCATATATACCACATTAATCCCACTCAGACCCTATTTTGTTATTTTAAATGGGATTTACATAGGGCACAGTCTTGTGTTGACCTTCGGAACAGGGGTGAATTTCACCTACACAGAGAAATCAAGTTTTCAGCTTTCAGCCACCTCTTCATTTTCTTCATTTGACCCTTTGTTCTTCTCCAACTCAGCGGCTGTCTATACTGCATTATTCTTCAGATGGCAGGTGGCACATTAAGATTCAGAGGACTTTTTACACCCTACCAGAGTTTTTCATTACAGTTATTGATATTATGTGTTAAAAGATTAATGATTTGGAGCCCTTAATATCAGGAAATGATGTCTCTAACGATATAGCTTTGACCTCCAGTCTGAAGTCTGCACTGCAGTTTCCTCATCTGTGTAGATGTTTCTAAAAGCCTGGCTGAGTAGCTTATTGGCTAGAATAATGGCTTCTAGAGTTTTCACCTCTGCTACTCCACTCTATATACTGTTCTTCACAGAAAAGAACTGGGAAAAGACAAAGGTGGTTCACAGATACACGTCAAGGTGCATACCAGGTGACCTGTGCACCTTAGTTTGCTATGCAAGTCTTCCATATCCAGCATTCACAGTCAGCAAACAAAATGGGGTGTTATCCAGGATTCCTTAGCTCCACCAGATGTAGTGAATTTGCACGAAGCATGAAGGACTTAAGTATATGCTCTTCACATTTAGGTAAGATTACAGGAGTTCTGGGAGGTGGAGAAAGGCAAATAAAAGCAGTTATTGAGTTAAAAGCTATGGCAGTTAGAGCATTCTACAACTCACAAAGGCCCCAATCCTGCAAAGAGATCCTTGTGGCTGGAACTCATCCTAAGAGCGAGGCTCTGGGGACCTCCAATACAGAACTTTGGTTCTAGTGCCATCAGTCTTTTCATACCTTAAAGACCAAGAATGAATATTCAGCTCTGCCTAAACTGTTCTGTTGTTTGAGACTAGATTCCCTGCATTTCCCTCCATGTTTTGGAAAAGATTAAAAAATGTGTACCAGCATTTGTATTTCCAGCATGCAAATGACAGCTTTTTCCTTCAGGGAAGCCATGAGAAAACATTTTTATGTAAATGTACGTATCAAAAGAGAATGAAATATTAACCAGCCAGCTGAACATTTTATTTTTAACAGTGTTCCAGCAACAGACTTGCCATCTTCAGTGGCAAGGATGATACTCTGCAAGGATTTTTGTCACCAAATGCTTTTCTCTGTAATCCATGTATTGCACTGGATTTCTCTGCACAAGACTATTGACCATATGTGAACACTGGGATATAAAATTTGCTTTAGGAAACTGAATTATGATTAATTTTCTTGTAATTTAAAGTTTTTTATTTCAGATTTTCATATTCTACCAAACACAACCACATGCGGCCCAATCCTGAACACCTTAATTATGTAAAAACTCATCACATGAATAAGTGCCCACACATAACAAATAAGGCCCCAATCCTGCAAAGTCTTATGCACATGCTTAATTTTTGCATACTTCAGGTGGTCCTGTTGATATCAATACATAAAGGGGCTATTCACAGACCACACTTCAGCAAGGCACATAGGCATGTGCCCATCCCTGTTCAGCAAAGCACTTATGCGTATGCTTTTGGGGAAGGACCTGAGTTAGGTGCCTGGCCTTTCAGTATAACAAAGGAGATAGGCACCTCAGAATGGGAGTCACAGAAGCCAGCACCTTAGACAGCTCTTTGCCTAGATTAGCCCTGCCCCTTTCTTGGGGATAGATGCCTTTGACCAGGCTGCAGGGAGGTGCTTCCCTGGGACTCTCAGATGCAAACCCTCTCTTGGCATTAGGTGCCTACATTATCTTAGGGAGGACGAGGACAATGGCCTCCTTCATAATTTTTAGCCCAGTGGTTAGTGTAGTCACTGGGCTGTGGGGCCCCTGGTTCAAGTCCCTTGTCCACCTGAAGAAGAGCAGGCATTTGAACAGAGATCTGCTACCTCATTGGTGAGTGCCCTAACCACTGGGCTATGAGATATTCTGATGGGGGAGGGACTCCCTCAGTCTCTCCTGTTGAAGTTGTTCCATTGTGGCTTATTAAAAAACGTCATTGGCACAGGGTGACTGGATCCTGGATGTTCCACCTCCCTGGTGAGTGCTCTAACCACCAGTCTACAGAGTCATTCCTGGTTTCTCTCTCTCTGTGGCCGAATGATTCTTTCATTATTTAGCCACAGTGGAACAGCTTCAGGGAAACTCACATAAGAATAGCCCCATAGCCCAGTGGTTAGGGCACTCACATCAGAGGTGGCCAAGCCCTGTCCAAACCACCTCTCCCCCGCAAGAAGAAGGGGGAGTTGAACCAGGGGTCTCCTACATCCCAGGTGTGTGCCCTTACCACTGGGCTAAAAGTTAGGAGGGAAGTGGTCTTTCTTCTCTATTTTGTGACTGCTTGCCTATTGGGGTCCAGTGCAGTACACTTTAAATTTTTTAAAAATACTCGGAAACCTTCCATTGTGTTTCTGTGCAATGTATGACATAAATAAAATAAAATACATCGTGGTGTGGTCTGGAGGTTTTAATAATTTCAGGTAATCTGCATAATTTACTTATGATTTTGCTACTTGAGGGTTATACAGGGCATCTCAAGCTCATGCCAAGAAACCTTTCTACTAAACCATCATGCATTCTTTATTTATTAATGCTGTAGGCAGTTCTGGGCAGCTCAGCCAGAAAGGTATGCACAGAGTTGAAGGAATTCAGAAAAGAGCAACAAAATTGATTAGGCACTTACAGGATTTGGCTGCAACTGAGCTGGGGTTTTGTGAATCCTAGTGGGGCCTGATTCTGATGCATAAGGAAAGATGGAAAAAACAAACATCTAATTTGGATAACTGCCTACAAGTATTTGAAGGGCAAAGAAGCCAATATGGATTGTTAAAGGTGCTACAATGGGTAATATGAAGATTAACTAAATGAATGGGGGAAAGGACAATGGTAGTTTAACTATCAAGAAACATTTCTTAATGGCGAGATTTATTAGACTATAGGGCAGTTTCCCCATGGCAGAAGTCCTATCACTTGCATCATTTAAAACTGACCTGGAGAATATACTGTAAGGGACCAATCCTCCATTGACACAGGGATATACTGGGTTACGAATCTATGGGTGACCTAACAGGTGTTTTCCCATCATTAGTTTTTATTACTTTAATGAATCTCTACTTTCTTAATCTTCACCCTCTTTGAAAATACAGCTATGTAAATTCTACAAACTAGCAAAGGCTTTACCTGCTTCTCCCATCTATGCTGATGTGCAGACAGATGTTTCACACGGTCTAGTTATTTTTGCGGGTGTTTTTTTTTTTTTTCTAAAGCCCCACTTTTCCTTGCTGCACTGTGAATGGGAGCCAAGAGCATACTTGTGAGAGAGCAGCTGGTTTGAAGTGGAATAGACACACTGCTGCCAGAGTAATACAAAGAGCAGTTAGAGAGCCACTGACAGTTCAAAGTGTCTTGCTTTCATTAAGCCACACCTGCCATCAGCTCTGTTGCATCTGTTAAATCCCTTTAGAGGAATGTTGTTTTCATGAGAAAAATGAATAGCTCCCCTTTCACAAGATGAAAACCTGTGGCTGTACAAAGTTGTTGAGGCAATTATTAATATTAACTCATATATACCATTTAATGGTAGCGTCTCTTGAAAGCTGTGCCTAAAACAGTGACATAATTTACTGTCATTGCAATAGGAGAACCCTGCAGATGACTAAAAGTGATTCTCTGTCTGTGTGTGTCTAGAGCCACGTGTGGCAAACTGTGGCAGCTCTCACAGGCTCAATGACAACTGCAACCACGTTACTTGAGGCACACCAAGCGATTGGAAGATTAAGGAGCAAAGGGATAGGCTATTCTGTGATCCCTTTCCATTCCTTTAAGCAGGGAGAGAAAGAGAGAGAGATACTAGGCCAAGATCTCTGTTATGGCCAAGATGCAGGGAATCTATACCTCTCCCTCTCATTTTTTGATCCTGGTGCTGCTCTGTGCACTGCTGCTTCTCTGAGCTGTGTTAGAGCAACTTTTGCTAGCCTGTAACAGCCACAGGAAACTGAAAATGTAGTCCAGGACTTGCAAAGCACAGGGTCAGCCTGACCAGACCTTTTTTCCTACCACATCCCCTGCCCTGCTACATTGGCAGCTGGGAGAGTGCATGGCATCTCAGCATTCATGTGGGCTGCATGCCAACAGGATCAGCTCTACCATAGCTTGATCATCTCTGTGCCAGTTAGACTGCCTTTGTGACCAAAGAACTAGCAGTAGCAGTGCAGCACAAAGGAGACACGCTACACCTGTTGAACTGAGATGCCACAAAATGGCATGACAGACTGGCATTGCATTGTAATGTCTGCGGCCAGGTGATGTGCTGATACATCACCCGCTGCTGATGAGATGTCACGACTCTTGACAAAAACAAGTCATTGCAATATCAGTACATCCCACTGTGACTATTTTGTAACTCATTACTACCCCATTCAATAACAAAGAAACTCTCTTAGCTCTTCAAGGCTATCACTGCTTTCAGCTAACCACACATAAAAGCATGTCATTCTAAAAATTAGCAACAATCCCAAAGCTTCCTTTCTTTCGAACTAAGAAATCATGAGCTTTAGACTGTGTTTGAAAACACAGATGCTCCTAAACGTTATTACCCACTGTACACTATACAGATCGCCAGTCCATTAAATAAATCAATACAGTAATAACTTTGTCATGTCAAAGCACATGGTAAATTTAAGCCAAAATTTGCAAAGTGAGGTGTCTAAAGGTAGGCACCTCTGGCCTAATTTTCAGAGGTGCAAAATATCTGTGGCGCTCACTGAAATGTGCTAGCTGCTGAACGTTACACACCCAAATTTGAATTCTTTTGCCTTAGGATGTATCTGCACTAGAAATGCTATAATGGCATAGCTGCAGTGCTGGCTATCTAAAGTGTAGATACTTACTAGAGTGATGGAAGAGGTGCTTCTGTCGCTGTACTAAATCCATCTCTCTGTGAGGCGGTAGCTAGGTCACTGGAAAATTCTTCCTTCAACCTAGTGCTGTATTCACTGGGGCTTAGGCCAACTTAACTCCATCTCTCAGGGGTGGGTATTTTTTACATCTCTGAATGATGTAGCTAGGTCGACCTAACTTTCTAGTGCAGATCCAGTTTGAGAGTATAATCTCTGTGGAGCAGCAACCATGCTTGTTCAGAATTTACCACTTTATGGGTGCTACCAGAAGCAAATGACTATTATTAATAATATATAAAATGATAAAACAAATACAATAATAATAGCCATACAATTACATAGAAAATTGCATTTAGTTCTGTCTTCTGCACCAAAATATACATTTCATGGTGATTACCTTGTTTAGCTACAAAGTAAAATTAGTCCCAAACAATCTACAGAAATGTGTAATTACTACATTGCTACACAAATTTCATCATGGAAAACCTAAATGACCTCCCTGCCATTGCAACAGCTTCTGATGTTAGTGCAGCTCGGTTCCTCCTGTACTCTGCCTATGGCACACAATAGTTTAGGCTGTGATACTTTGGTCTAATTCTGCTTGTCAGGCATAGTGTGAGGGTAGCTGGCTGGTGTTCAGTGGCTTCTGATACACAGGAGGCCAGACTAGATGAGCTGGTAGTTGGTCTCTTCTGGCTTTAAACTCCATGACTCCAGAATGGGCTCGTCACTTCTAATGTTCCAAAATAGGAGAGCCCACTTTAGTGGGAATGAAATAGGAGGTAATCTTGCTAAGTGAAAGGAGTCAGATTCCAATACAGTTCAAGGAATGGACAATGATCTTTAAAGCCCTGAGAGGTATGGGACCCGGTTGTCTGAGAGATGATCTCTACTCTTCCCTTGTGGAGGCAGTTAAGATTCTCTAGGACAGGGATCGGCAGCCTTTGGCACACGGCCCATCAGGGAAATCTGCTGGCAGGCCGGGATGGTTTGTTTACCTGCAGAATCTGCAGGTTTGGCTGATTGCAGCTCTCACTGGCTGCGGTTTGCCATTCCAAGCCAATGGGGGCTGCAGGAAGCGGCGGCCAGCACATCCCTCGGCCCACACCACTTCCCACAGCCTCCATTGGCCTGGAACGGTGAACCGTGGCCAGTGGAAGCTGCGATCGGCAGAACCTGCGGATGCTGCAGGTAAACAAACCACCCCGGCCTGCCAGCGGATTTCCCTGATGGGCCGTGTGCCAAAGGTTGTCGATCCCTGCTCTAGGATAACCTTGTTGATACCTGGAGCTGAGCTCTGCAGGGTCAGAAGTAGAGATTTCTCAGATGAGGTGCATGCTCTGGCATGTGTTCCCTTTGATTGTCCACCAGAGCTTGAATCTAAGAAGCAGGACATGATGCAACGTCTATTGATAGAGCTTTGCTTTTCCTGGATGTTGGTAATAGTGGTTATAGTTTAATACTACCCACTGAGAATGTGCAGGGTTTTTTAACTTTGTATGTAAGCATCTAGTGACTGCATTGAAAGGCTCCCTATAAGTCAACAAATCACAAAATAAGTGTGTTTTTTTCTGCCCCTACTATCTACAGTACTTGTTATTGCACAATTATCTCATCACTTTGCTATGGCATATCCCTGTTTACTCACTATCAAGTCTTGCTTCCATCTTTAAGAAAATTCAGTTTCAGTGGCCAAATGCACTGGATGTTTTCCAGACAAAGTCCTGTAGAGCCAATAACATGAAGATCCATGCTGATGTTGGGGGAAAGACAGCCTGAAGCACCCGCGTAGAGATACTAACATTTATGCAAATGCTTGGGAAATCCTGATAGCTCAACTGTGGTCAGGAAGAGAATGTACCTACTTGAAAGGAGACAACACAGAACCTTAGAATTAAAAACTGCTTTTTATTACTATGGGCATGCCACAGTAGTTATCTGCCCCATCACCTGAGTGCTCTGCATTCCTCAGTATAAGGCACAATAATAACAATCGACAAAGAGTCCTGTGGCACCTTATAGACTAACAGAAGTATTGGAGCATAAGCTTTCATGGGTGAATACCTACTTCTGTCGCTTTTTACAGATCCAGACTAACACAGCTACCCCTCAAATAATAACAATGACTTTACTCCATGGAGCAGAATGGTAGTATTATGAGATTCTGCGGGATTATGCAGTTAATTCTCATATACCACAGCTGGTAATTGTACAATTAATGTATGTCACTATAGCAGAGTTACTTGTAAGTGAACAATAACTTAGTAGAATAAAGCAGTGTGTCTCAACTGGGGGTTTGAGGCCCCCTGGGGGCCGTGAGCAGGTTTTAGGATGTCCGCCAAAACCAACCAGAGAGTAGGGCCTACGTTATAGTTGTTGGGGCCCAGGGCAGAAATCCCAAACCCCGCGGTGTGGGGCTGAAGTCGAAGCCTAAGCAACTTAGCTTTGTGGGGCCCACTGTGGTGTGAGGCCCAGGGCAATTTCCCTGCTTGCTACCACCTAACACCAGCCCTGGCTTTTAACCTCCTGGATGTGCAGAAAAACAGTTTTTGTGGCACAGGTGAGCCGTAGCATTTTTATAGCATGCTGGAGGAGCCTCAGAAAGAAGAAGGTTGAGAACTTCTGGAATAAAGCATTACTATCATTCTGTAAAATAAAGTATTGCTGGCCCATTCACTACTGAAATCAAATAAGCAGCTACTCATTAAATCCAAGCACATTTTTAAATGGAAAATGCCATTGGGAGAAACTTGACAAGGAAGAAAGGAGTTTGCAATATTTTACATTCAAACCCTTGTTTATGGTATATTAATTGATCACATTCAGGTCTGGCCTACTTAGGCACAACTCTTTAAATGAAGATCAAAGCTTGAAGGAAAAACTACTAAATAAACCAGAGTTGTCACATTTAGAAAGGTGGAAGGACATTTATCTGAGAAGGCAAGTTCTCTTCTCCCACTAGTAGGAAAAAAATGTGGAATGGACTATACTGATAGCATTGCAAAGTGGGGGCAGTTAGGGAGATTTTGTGACAGTAGAGGCTTACACAAATCTTGAGGTGGCAATACTTTGGCTAGGCTGTAATGCACTTTAGGAGCTAGCAATGTATACTTAAATAGAAAAAATGCCACCCTAATAAGCCCCCAAAGCAAAAGAATTAATATTAATATGACTAAAATTGTTCTTCCCTTTGAACCCTCAATAAAGACAGTAAAGACAGTGATTATTAAAGAATTCAGCTGGTTTCAGTATTGACCTTAACCTGGGAAAAGCTAGGCAGAAGCAGAGGGAAAACAGATTAAAAATTCAATTCAGTGTTTCATGGCCTTGGTACCGTGGGACTGGGGTACTCGAGAACTACTGACAGCTTGCATTTCAAAGCTGATTTGTAAAGTTGCCAACAGGTCAGTAATCAGTAACTTTACAGAGCATGCAGCTGACATAGAAAGGCTAAAAAGAACAACAAAAGACATAATTGGATCTTTGGACCCCAAAGATGCCATGAATGCATTCATTTTTGGCACTATGTATGCTGCATGTTGCGACTAGATATGGGTTATAATGAAGATGATTTGCATATTTTTCATGAAGTTTGGACTCACTGAGTTATAAAAATAACCCCCATACATGAAGCTGTTTCATTGGTACTTGGAAAACTTGATTTGAGACATTCACAGAGTCACAGAAGAAGTTAGAGGAGGAAAAAAGGCCCCTCTAGGTCATCATGTGTATCTCTCTTCCAATGCAGAATTATTCCCTACAGTTTATTTACAACTCCTTTGTCCAGTCAAGATTTAAATGACTGCAGCAAATGTGACTTCCCCCATATCCCTAAGGAAACTATTCCATGGTCTAGTGACAGCTGTGTTTGTTTAGAAAACCAAAGAAAAGACACAACAGAAAATACCAGAGGAACTACAGGAAACTGAAAACTTCATAGTAGTTTAAAAATAAACTCACAGGCCCAAAGGATGAAGTCTTTATTTAGTGTTACTACAGTCAAACGGCTATTGACTTCAACAGAAGTATCATTTGAATAAGAACTAAGGGGTCAGGTTTGGGTCCATAGGGTAAAATTATTTTCCCTATCATCTGCCCTTTTAGCCCTCCATACACACAACTGCATCAAGCCCAAGGAAATGTGTTTTGTGCAGGGAGCTATGCCATGCTTGGCAATGATGGAACTCAATCTACAAGCTTTGAACAGGGCAGCTTCTCAGTCTTTCTGTGACCAAAGCTCCAGCCCCTTGGAGTGGATCCCTGCATCCACCATGAAGAGGTTTGTGGGACCTGGTTGGGTGTAAATGTGAGCTTAATAGTCATACTTAAGACACTTTTTCATGTAATAATACCCTTGGCTTGGCTGGGTGATCTGTGGAGACTGAGCTGGGGATCTCTGGCTCGAAAAGCATGAGCCTCTCCTGCAAGGACCAACTTCATTACCTGGGAGGCAGTAGCCGACTGTATGTGGCACAGCCACTAGAACGGGAAAAGGCCCCCAGAGGTTGAGTGTGGGTTACACTTGCTCTGCTCTGCTCCCAATCCTCTGCAACAGTGGCATATGCAGAACTGGCAGCATGCCCAGCTCCATCATGTACAGGGAATGCAAAACCATTCTGAGCTCCTCATTCTGCAGAATGCATCTGAGGCTCTCTATTGTCCTGGGTGAATTTCACCCATAGAGAATGGTGAGGAAGGTCACATGACCGTTTCCCGATGCTGTATCTGCTCTACTTTGGCAATCCCTATCTTCAAACAGGGCAGGATGGCAAAATCTGACAGGAGTTACAGTCCATTCACCTTGGCTGCCATCAGCATAGAATAATTATAAGAGCCTAGATTCTCAGTTACATTGGTGCAAATCCATTACCATTGCTGTAAATGAGATCATGCTCCAGCCCACTGTTCTTACAGACAACTTTCAGTGAGTAAGGGACAGGAGTAATTTCTTGAAAAGGCAAAACATGGAGAAGAATTCACAGCACATCAGATATCCTCATGTGTCTCAGCCCAAGAACAAATAATATGTCGGATTTAGGACACCTTCCTGTTTACAAGAGAACAGAATCATAAAAGTTTGTTGTTATTCAGGATGTAGCACTCTCAGGAATATGGCAAGTCTTTTGGTTCCTATCCTTAGAAAACCGTATTGCTCCTGTGCTTGTTTTTCTGCTTTTCCGTTTTTGAAGATTTTTTTAAAAAAATGTTTCCATGAGGATATTATAGTTGTATATTCACTTCAAAGAAAAAAATGTATAAATATTAACATAGGAATGCACATTACTCTGGTACTTTACTATTATTTTTGCTCTTCTCAATACACCAGTGGTAAATATGTGCCAGTTTTCAGGATTAAATAATTTATTTTTAGGGATTTTTTTTAACATCATGTTTCCTACAGGTTCCCTACAGGGATTAAACTATGAAAATACAGAACATGAATATATAATCAGGCTAAGGATTTGTGAGTCCTTGTTTTGTCAGAATTGCAGCCTCCCTTCCTGGGACTCCAAAGAAACTAATGGTCAGGACTAGGTTTTTACTGCTGGAGAATTTTTACCATCAAATTTGTGGGAGAAAGTTATAAGCCAATTTGCTGTCATTAGAAAGAATCTACTGCTGACTTCATGAAGGGAAAAAGCATGATGTAAGAATGTATATATTGCAAAATGCTATTTAAGTGCAATGAAAAATCTGGCATTGTGTCCATGGGAAAATACATTATTAAGTAACATTGTAAAATGGCATAAAGTCTCTTTTCAGTTCTACACATGGGATGTCACCTCTGATAATCTGATCTGTCTCTGTGTATGGATCTCCCATGATGGCAACAAGAGACTTGCATATGTAGGGAGAACAGAATGTCTCCCTACATATGACTTGCAGATGTATGGAAAACAGAAATCTTCCATGCTGCGTTGAGAGTAGATTTTGTTCTCAATGTTCTTCAATAATGCTGTTATTTCCATGAGTCCAGGATATCTTAATAAAGAAAGCAGAGCCATACCAAAGCCACAATGGATGTTGCAAACTGAATGGGACAGTGCATTGATGTGGTTAAGATGCCAAAACCACCGAGTGTCCTGAAAGGACTGTGAATGGAACAGTTCTGTCATTATAATGCCAAAACTCACTATACCTTCCCCACCAGCTGATTTTGAACACACATCTCCTTACTAAGCAATGGCTAAGGGTGCATATGTTAAGTTTATGAATATTTGAAGGGCGCTAACATTAAGGAGGAAGAGAAATTATTCGGCCTATTAAAGGGAGCCATAACTAGGAATAGTGGGATAAAAAGAAGAAAAGGAAAATTTAAACTCAATATCAGGCAGACTTCCCTATCAGTGGAAAGATTGTCCTCCCAGGATCCACATGCAGAGGACTGGGTCAGAATTTGGTTAAAGGGTGTAACCATGCTGCCTTTGGTGGGACACTACTGAGAGTATCAATTCAGGACAAATTGCTTAGAGCAGGGCAGTCACAGCCCAAGGCTGGGGTCTTTTGCAAACTAAGGCACACCAAACCAGCCAAACAGAGAGGACTTTGGTTTTACCCCACTGGCTAACCATAAGTCACACAAGCAATTCCCTTAGACACTCCAGTTTCCCAGAAGGAGAAGTGCTGTTCCAAGAAGGAGGAGTGCTAGGCAGAGACGGGCTCCACCGACGAAAAGAGGGAAGCATCTTCGTAAGCAGGCTGGCTAACCTAGGCTGGCTAACCTAGGTTTACTGGGGGAAAGAGACCAAAGCCCTGAGGTAAGTGAAGAAATGGGATACTGGGAGGAAGCACGAGCAGGAGAGCACAAGAGGGGGGGACTCATGGGGAGTAGGTGACCAGCCCTCTGTGGAGAAGGAAGTGGTTTGGGACTATTTAGAAAAACTGGACGAGCACAAGTCCATGGGGCCGAATGCGCTACATCGAGGGTGCTAAAGGAGTTGGTGGATGTGATTGCAGAGCCATTGGCCATTATCTTTGAAAACTCATGGTGATCAGGGGAGGTCCCGGATGACTGGAAAAAGGCTATTGTAGTCTCCATCATTAAAAAAGGGAAGAAGGAGGATCCGGGAAACTACAGGCCAGTCAGCCTCACCTCAGTCCCTGGAAAAATCATGGAGCAGGTCCTCAAGGAATCAATTCTGAAGCACTTAGAGGAGAGGAAAGTGATCAGGAACAGTCAGCATGGATTCACCAAGGGCAAATCATGCCTGACTAACCTAATTGCCTTCTATGACAAGATAACTGGCTCTGTGGATGAGGGGAAAGCAGTGGACGTGTTATTCCTTGACTTTAGCAAAGCTTTTGATACGGTTTTGCCAGCAAGTTAAAGAAGTATGGGCTGGATGAATAGACTATAAGGTGGATAGAAATTTGGCTAGATCGTCGGGCCAACAGGTAGTGATCAATGGCTCCATGTCTAGTTGGCAGCCGGTATCAAGCGGAGTGCCCCAAGGGTCAGTCCTGGGGCCGGTTTTGTTCAATATCTTCATTAATGATCTAGAGGATGGCGTGGACTGCACTCTTAGCAAGTTTGCAGATGACACTAAACTGGGAGGATTGGTAGTAATGCTGGAGGGTAGGGATAGGATACAGAGGGACTTAGACAAATTAGAGGATTAGGCCAAGAGAAATCTGATGAGGTTCAACAAGGACAAGTGCAGAGTCCTGCACATAGGAAGGAAGGATCCCATGCACTGGCGGTTACAGTGGATGAGAAGCTGGATATGAGTCGACAGTGTGCCCTTGTTGCCAAGAAGGCTAATGGCATTTTGGGCTGTATAAGTAGAGGCATTGCCAGCAGATCGAGGGACGTGATCATTCCCCTCTATTCGACGTTGGTAAGGCCTCATCTGGAGGACTGTGTCCAGTTTTGGGCCCCACACTACAAGGAGGATGTGGAAAAATTGGAAAGAGTCCAGCGGACGGCAACAAAAATGATTAGGGGGCTGGAGCACATGACTTATGAGAAGAGGCTGAGGGAACTGGGATTGTTTAGTCTGCAGAAGACAAGAATTAGGGTGGATTTGATAGCTGCTTTCAACTACCTGAAAGGGGGTTCCAAAGAGGATGGCTCTAGATTGTTCTCAGTGGTACCAGATGACAGAACAAGGAGTAATGGTCTCAAGTTGCGGTGGGGGAGGTTTAGGTTGGATATTAGGAAAAACTTTTTCACTAGGAGGGTGGTGAAGCACTGGAATGGGTTACCTAGGGAGGTGGTGGAATCTCCTTCCTTAGAGGTTTTTAAGGTCAGGCTTGACAAAGCCCTGGCTGGGATGATTTAGTTGGGAATTGGTTCTGCTTTGAGCAGGGGGTTGGACTAGATGACCTCCTGACGTCCCTTCCAACCCTGATATTCTATGATTCTATGCGTATCACCAGCAGCACCGCTTTTTATGGGGATGACTGATTATGAAAACCAATACCCCAGTAAAAGGAAAAAGAGGTTCTCCTGATCCCAAAGGACCAAGCCCCAGACCCAGGTCAATATACAAGTCAGATCTTACCCACAAATCATGCTGTTGCCAATTCTTTAGAATCTAAAATCTAAAGATTTATTCATAAAAGAAAGAAATACAGATGAGAGCTAAAACTGGTTACATGGAATCAATTATATACAGTAATGGCAAAGTTCTTGGTTTAGACTTGTAGCAGTGATGGAATAAACTGCAGGCACAAATCAAGTCTCTGGCGTACATCCACAGCTGAGATGAGTCATTCAGTCCTTTGTTCAGAGCTTCAGTTTGTAGCAAGATTCCTCCAGAAGTAAGAAGCAGGATTGAAGACTAAATGGGGGGGTTTCCAGGGCCTTTTATATTCTCTCTCTTGTGGGCGAAAACTCCTTTGTTCTTCTGTGCAAACTCACAGCAACAAGATAGAATTTGTAGTCAACTGGGCAAGTCACATGTTCATGCATGACTCAGTTTGCAGGCGGCAGCCATCGCTCACATGCTATCTTGAATGTACCAGGAATACTTCTCCTATGTGGACTGGAGTTTCCCAAGGTCCATTGTCAGTTAAGTGTTTCTTGATTGGACTCTTAATCTGCATATTCCTTTCTCAAGAAGCTGACCAAATGCTTCACTAATGCTACTTAAAATCAAACACATTGAGATATAAGTACATAGCCAATATTCATAACTTCAACTACAAAAATGATACACACATACAGCTAGCATAATCATAACCAGCAAATCATAACCTTTTTATAGACACCTCACATGACAACCTTTGTATAATATTTGCGGCAAACATGTGGTTGCAATAATGATCTATACGGTCACAGTTCATGTCAATAACGTCACAAGCGGTTAGGCAAATACCTAACTGGACACCCTTAAATCCATTTAATAATTGTAAAATGAATTGCCGTTAAAACCTTTGGGAATTTTTAATACATTTCGCCAGTGTAGACATGGTCTCATAGGTCAAAGGGTTGGACCAGTGCAGAAGTGCACTAGCCCTCTGTCTACAGAAAGGTGACAGGAGGTCTGTTAAGCATTTGCTGACTGCACTGCCATTGGGTCAGACACTTAATTTGCTATGACTTTTTAGCACTTTCTATCAACATTTGGAATGAAGGCCGGCTGTGCTGTGCATGCATGCGTGGCTAACTTAGCTACCTAGGGAATGTACATATCTTGTCAGATGAGCAATGAATGAGGCAGGACTCCACAGGAGCCATTATTAGCATGGCTAGCACCACTCACTCCTTTAATTTAATAATCTGATGTCCTGTCTATCTCATCTTTAAAAAATTGTAATAACTGTGACCCATTCACTTACACACACACAGAGACCCACACACAAAATTATGTAAAGCCCTGGAAAATTCTCCAGTTTTTTGTTTAAAAAAACAGTCAATGTTGCTAGCACTCAAAATTGAAAATAAGGCCTCTGCAACTCACTACTGGACTGAGTCAACCTTCTTTTGCTTCATCATAACAAATTGTCAAAAAATATAGGTTTTGCCATATCAGCTCCACAGAGATAAAAAAATAGCTTTAAATGTTTAATAGGCCTTTAAACAAAAGTGGCTTAATTCTTCTTTTTTAATATAAAATTGGATTTGACAGACACCTATTCCATAACATAGTCTAATCATTTTTAGTATTTTGATACGAGTCTACTGCATATATACCGTATATACTCGTTCATTAGCCCATTCATTTAGAAGCTGCCCCCGCCCAAAAATGGATAGGTAAAAATAGCAAAAAGTGCATGACCCTTTCATAAGCCGACCCTATATTTCAGGGGTTGGAAAACTTTGGTAGTTGGCGGGTTGGGACGTTTTATTTACCTAGAGCATTACCTGGCTGGGAACAGCAAACCGCGGCTACAGGGAACTGAGGGGCTCCATGCCTTCAGATGCTCCAGGAAAACAAAACGACAATGTATTAGATATTCAATTCAGTGATTCCATAGAGTTTAAAATCATCAAATTTTGGTATAGACCAGTTTATAAGCCAACCCCGGCTCTTTGATGCATCACTTTTTTACCAAAAATAGTCAGCTTATGAATGAGTATATACAGTAGTTTACTGTATGTAGTTACTACTATCCATACAATATTTACAATGCACATTTTACAGCTAAGTTTATGTGATAGCTGTTACTGTGTAGTCAGTAAATACAAGAGCATGCATTTTTAAAATAGTAAATATGGATAGACTAGAATGGCCTTCGTCTTTGAAGGATATTTATTGTACACTGAAATTCACACTATCAAGCCATCAAGAAATTTCACAAAATCTATTCCAAGCCAAGATTCTGAAACAAACAATGCCATTCAGAATCACTGCAACAATGGTGATATTGTCTATAGTGTGACACTGCTGTGGTGGTATCACTAAAAAAAAGAGCAAAGACACTACTCACTAAAATTAGGAATTGAAAGATCTTTGTACCACACTATCCAAAAAACAACCATAAAGAAAGCCTTGTTAAATCATATTAAAATCATAGATGTCAGAGATGGAAAACACCTCTTAGCTAACCTAATACAGGCTCCTTTCACTACAAAGACTGAAAAACAGGGTTAGCAAAATGTTTTCCTGTGCACAGCAATTCTTTTCCTACTCCAAAGATAGAAGCAGAGAAGGTATGCACTGGAGTGTATCAGGGACTCTGCAAACCAGTACAGCATGAGCAGTAGCCACCACATAACTTAATTCTTTGAAGTGACTTACTTCTAGGTATAAACAAAAGGCAGGCCTGTGCATCCCTGCATAGTCCTAGACCCAGAGACACTACAACTAAAGAGAACATAAGAACAGCCAGACTGAGTCAGACCAATGGTCCATCTAGCCCAGTATCCTGTCTTCCAGAGGTGTCCAGTGCTAGAAGCTTCAGAGAGATTGAACAGAATAAGACATGTATCAAATGATAATGATACATGATCTAATGAAGATAAAAAGAAAGAGACTCTTTGTGAATTTTTAATCTAAATTTAAAGAATATTATATTCGATTTAATTACAATGTGAAATATTTATTATTAAATTCTGTGCAAAATTTTATTTTCAATGTTTTAAAAACATATCTAATAATTTTGTGGTTTTTTCTATAGAGTAACATCAGCTTTTATAACAAAAAGATCTTAGACGTAATGTCCAAATGCCTCTCTGCTGGGGACACCACTGAGGAATTTATGCCAGTCTCCCATTTATCACACTGATCAACAGTCCCATGTATATCATAATGAATATTAATAGTTTGCACTTCTATTGCACATTACATCTTAGGATCTTAAAGCACTTAAAAACATTAATGTGTCCTCACATTAGGTAAGCAGTAATATTCCCCTTTTTATGGCTAGGTAAACTGAAAGATGGAAAGATATGCTTTAGTCAAAGACAAGTTATTAGGCTCAATACAGGAGTAACTGTAACTCCTCGCTTAACATTGTAGTTATGTTCCTGAAAAATGCGACTTTAAGCGAAACGATGTTAAGCGAATCCAATTTCCCCATAAGAATTAATGTAAATGGGGGGGTTAGGTTCCAGGGAAATTTTTTCACCAGACAAAAAATTATATATTATATAGATATACACACAATATATGTTTTAAACAAACAATTTAATACTGTTCACAGCTATGATGATTGTGAAGCTTGGTTGAGGTGGGGAAGTTAGAAGATGGAAGAGGGAGGGATATTTCCCAGGGAATGCCTTGCTGCTAAATGATGAACTAGCACTCGGCTGAGCCCTCAAGGGTTAACACATTGTTGTTAATGTAGTCTCTCATCAAGGCAGCACGAACAGGAGGGAGGGGAGACAGCATAGTAGACAGACAGACACACACCTTGTGTGTGGGGGAGAGAGAGAGAGATGTACACTGCCCCTTTAAGGAAGCTGACCCACTCTTAAGTGCATTGTCTTTTTAAGTGGATCAAGAAGTTGAGACAGCAGCTGCTGCCCCAAGCTCTCTCTGTCTCTCTCTGTCCGTGTCCCCTCCCTGCTGTATATGGAGAAGGCGTAAGCAGGGTCCAGGAGCAGGGCGGGAGAGGGACACCCTGACATTACTCCCTTCCTCCCCCCTGCACAGCAAGCAGGAGTCTCTGGGAGCAGCTCTAAGGCAAAGGGCAGGAGCAGCACATGGCAGTGGGGGGAGGGACAGCTGAACTGCCTTGATAGCCTGCTGGGCGTCTGCAGCACAGGGAACTTAGGAGAGTGGGGAGCTGATAAGAGGAGCTGATAGGAGGGCTGCCGGTCTACCCTGCTTACAAGCCCCTGCCAGCTAACTGCAATGGGCTGCAAGCAGTGGACAAAGCAGGCATCTGCCA
Organism: Trachemys scripta elegans; assembly: GCF_013100865.1. Taxonomy (NCBI): domain Eukaryota; kingdom Metazoa; phylum Chordata; order Testudines; family Emydidae; genus Trachemys; species Trachemys scripta. The sequence goes on from NC_048300.1 coordinate 168,645,018, forward strand.
AATGACATTAGAAGGGAGCATTGCACAACTTTAAACGAGCATGTTCCCTAACTGATCAGCAACGTAACAATGAAACAACTTTAACTGGAACGACTTTAAGTGAGGAGTTACTGTAGATGAAATTCCATGGCCTGTGATATACACAAGGTGAAATCAGCTGAACTAAAGGTATCTTATGGTCTTAAACTCTATGAATCTATGAACTGAGGAAACTGCTAAATTACTTTCACAAGACCACAGAGTGAATCATTGACAGAGCTATATAATTTTGTTTATCATTAAGAAACAGTTATACAACTGATACTTTTTCTATATTGACATAACATCACAAATATAGCATAAAAGAACTGCTGATTAGAAAAAGACAAGTTTGATTGTTATGATTATACACTTTGATAATGTTATATAGTTTACAATTAATGGCACTATTTTTTTTTACTAGAAAGACCAATGTTTAAATGTTAATACTTATATTCAGTTGACATCACTTCATAAAAAATCAGAATCACTTTAACTTCACCCAAGGTACATCTCATTCCTATATGTCCATATACAAAATAGATAAACCACACATATTTGCTAAATTGTATGTCATATTGTCCATTGTAATTTGACAGAGTAATAAAAAGGCTTTTCTTATCATATTTAAATGGAAGGGAAGAAAGTTAAGGCCAGATTCTGATTTCATTTAAAACTGTGTAAATCAGAAGTGTCTCCACTGGCTTCAGTGAAGTTATTCAGGGATAAAATTGGTCTGAGATCAGAATCAGGACTTTTAACTCTAAAGTTTTGACCTTTGTTGATTTGAGATGTCAAACCTTCTTGCGTTAATTCATATACATATTTTAATGCTTTCAGTTTGTTACGGTATATACTGTACAGAAGGGCAACATCTATTTGATGTTTAAAAGGTTATTATATATATTTTGTTATGTGAAAAGCTTTAATAAAAATCTACTTTCTAATAAAGTTGTGAGGAGAGTTTGAAAATTATGTAATATAGGTTAAAACAGTGATATTTCACCTGTGGCTCTTGAACTGCACATGATGCATCATTTCTCTCAAACCTTCTCATCATGTGGCATCTAGATGTTGAAGCAGCAGATGCCCTGGGAGAAAGAAAAGACAATTAAAAATGAAAACACAGCAAGGGACAGAATCACACACCACACTACATGTGGGTGGCAGTGATTTTAAGAAAATCAGACAGATTTTGAATGCTCCTTCTCCTGATAAGCTTCAATGACATTTCTCAGCCTGAGTAGATACACCAAAAAGGCATTGTTCCCATCTGGATAAGGTTTAGGTGCTGGTTTAAAATTGGAGTCAACAGCACCAAAATTTTGCTAGTTGTTCTCATGATATTTTGGCCCCAAGTGGTGAAATCTGGGGAAGGAACAATGTCTTATTTGTCTGTAAACACTATGCACATCTTTTAGGCAACAGAAATAATAATTCAAATCTTGAATGGTAGATCTCTTACTAAGTCAGGGATTCGCATAAGATTTCCACTATCTTGAGTAGTAAGTTCAAGAGAAAAGTTTAGAAAAATTTCAGCCATGTTGGAAAATAGGCTCCTTCCAGATTTGGATGTGACTTGAAACCAAAACGATAGGGTAATTCAGATCCAGTGATTCAGATCTGAGCTCATGGAATCTTCCCCTTCCCCCCACCATCCCTCCCCAGTTTTTAGTGTTCCAGGTTTATTCTCTCTAATCCTAACCTCTGTGTAGCTGTTTTGTTATGAAGTATCTACTAGTAAGGCCCAAATCCTATGCTAAACTCCACAGTCAGGGCCTCCAAAGAGGGAGGGGAGAGAAGTAAATGCAGAAAAGACACAGCTCCCTCGCCAGAAGCCATGACTGTGGAGCAACTCAGATTGGAATAGCTCTGAGGCCCCAGTATGTCCACCTCTGGGTGGGAGGTGGAGGACACAAGTATCCACACAACAGCTACAGCTCAACCGTATGTACTGTGTGTACAATGGCCTGCATGGGGGCCCTAGTGAAGCTGAGTTCTACACCAGAAAGAACATGAGCAGCCCTGAATCTTATCCTCAGCTTGTGCAGCTGAGCTGAACTGCTTTGCTTCAGAAGAGTCTTTAAACCATGCATACATGGACAGAGTTTGCCGCTAAATGCACAATAAAGAGAAAAAAAGGCATCCTTGTTTGCTAGGGTTGCACTGATATGTGTTTCCAAAATAGGAAATTATTAAATGAATAGTCTAATGTGTAGCTTTAACTGCTTCTTTGCACAGGTGCATTATGATAAAGCCCTACAATGCTACCTAAATGTAAGATAGTATATCATGAGTAAGGGTGTTTAGTGATTAACTCCTTTCTAGAATCAGATGTTCTGAATCCTCACTGTCAATGTCCCAGCTGTCCAATAAGACAGTCTTGGCAAGGGAGGAGTTAGTGTGGGCAACACAGATGAAAATAAATTTGAAAAAAATAACATTTACCACAAGGTTGCAAATCACCTACTGCACTTGTGCTTTCAAATTTCTGTGTAAGTATCTATTGTGTATAAATGTATTTTAGAATAAAATCTCATTGTAGAGCACGACTCTTCTCCCTGCTGCTTTGGAGAACTGTCGTGTACGTAACAGTAGTTCTTAACATCCACTTGTATAAACAAGTCAGAACAATTCTTGCTATACTGTCTGCCTGCTGACAGCCTGATTTCACTTCCCCTTCTTCGGAATTCACTTTCAAAATTCATCTAGACATTTGCCTTAGATGACACTTCACAAATATTAGCTTGTGAAGAGGGAGTATGTGTCCCATTCCCAAACCTACCTTCAAAGAGACAATATCCTTTGGACAATATCCTTATGCAACCCACTCCTGTGTATGCTATGGCAGTTCTGTAAGTGCCAATACAACCTCTTGTTTTTGGCAGCCACATGAGGCTGTGATCCCACTGGTCTGTTCTCCACAGTTCAGGTATTCTATTGTGGCACTTTTGATCAATTTTTTTAAAGCAGGTGGGCATCGATATTGGAAAAGAGCTTAATGAAGAGGAAATAGCACTTGAAGTAACATGCAGACAACACAGTCAAGCCCAGCTGTTTGAAACCTATGCCCTTCTGAGACTGACATACTGCATACCTTTTCAGAGGGCACAGATGTCATCCCAACAGTTGGAAATGAGCACAGGGAGCCAGAAGACCATATACTCTATTTGTGTGCTAAGTGACAGATTGCTATTCAGAATTGTCAAAACCACAGTCTGTCCTGAGATTCCAAACCTGTGAAGAAGGGATATGTTATTGTTATCCCCACTGAAAGGTAGATTAACTTCAGGGATAATAAAATATAGCTTCAGAAGTCATGGACAATGAGTTTTTAGGTCCAGTGAATCATGATTAGTTTTCTAGAACGGGTAGCAAGAGATATCATAATGCAATTGCCATCACTTTTGGCTTTCTACAGAAGGCTGTCATAGAAATGGCTAGGAAATGTTCCAAAGAATGGGTGAATTTCTGTTGAAAGGTAAAACCAGTGAGGCAAGTGAGGTTCATTTTACATTTCTGCTAAATAAAGAATAGATAACGTTTTGAATGAATTTCAGTCACACACAGTCATATGAAAACACAAAACCCAGCAAAATGCATAGTAACATTTCTAAAACCTCACTCTGATCTATAACAGATTATAACAGAGTTCAAAAAAGAACTAGATAAATTCATGGAGGGTAGGTCCATCAATGGCTATTAGCCACAATGGGCAGGGATGGTGTCCCTAGCCTCTGTTTGCCAGAAGCTGGGAATGGAAGACGGGATGAATCACTTGATGATTACCTGTTCTGTTCATTTCCTCTCGGGTTTACCTGGCATTGACAGTCAGAAGACAGAATACTGGGCTAGATGGACCTTTGGTCTGACCCACTATGGCCGTTCTTATGATCTCACACCGGTTTTATGCCAGTGTGAAACCACTGACTTCAACAGTTACCCCTATTGCCAACTCAGCAATGTTGCCAACTCCAATATTTTATCACGAGTCACGAAATATTTGTTTGTGGGTTTTTTTGTTTTTATTTGCTTTTGTTTTTCATGGTTCTCATGAATTTCTGATATCTACCTTCAATCTTGTGAAGTTTTGTCCTTCTTCAAAGCAGCTGCCATCTCCCATGACTGTCCATGAGATGACCCTCAACAAGATAACTGCCAGGTTCAGTTAAACTTTGCAGGTGAAAGTGAGGCTGCACCAGCAAAAACAGGATGCTGTCAGGGAAGATAGTGGCCCCGTAAGGTATGTGTACATTGCAAAAAAAAAAAAACCACAGCACCAAATCTCAGAGACTTGTCAATTGACTTGGGCTTGCAGGGCTTGGACTGCAAGGATAAAAACTGCAGTGTAGCGGTTTAGACTTGTGCTGGACCCTAAACTCTAAGACCCGGTGATGTGGTAGGTCTCAGAGCTAGGTCTCCAGCCTAAGCCAGAATGTCTACATTGTTATTTTTAGCCCGCCCCCACCCTGAGCCCCATGAGCCCAAGTCAATTGACGCAGGCTCTGGGACTAGGTGCTGTAGGTTTTTGGTTTCAGTGTAGTTGTACTCTTAGTTATTATGTGAGAGCCAATCAGCAGACAAGAGAATGTGGGAGTAACAGGGAGGGGATCTGTGTTAGGAACGGGACAGGAAATGATAGGTGAGGGGTATATGAAAAACAGGACGCAAGTAGAGGTGGTGCAGGGGAACATGAGGAGCAGGAGGCAGATTGAAGGGGGGCATGTTAGGGGTATGTAACATGACAGAGAGGAAGAATGTGATGGGTAGTAGATTGTGAGGAGAAAGGGAGGGAAATATGGAGGGCAAGTGGATGTAGGGAACAGGGGTGGACATGAGACTGTGCAAGGACATATAAAAAGAATGTGAATGCCTATCCTATCTAACTAGGAAGGCAGACAGAGACAGTAAATCACACCACGGGGGATATGAGATAGTAAAGGAAGTTTCCTCTGATCAATGAGCAGAGAGGCTGATTTTTTGTGCATGTATTTAAGGATGAATTTTGACCCTGAGATGATCACACACAAGTGTGTGTGTGGGTGGTGGGGGGTGATCTCCCTACAGGGAACGAATGAAAGAAGGCAAAACGTAATCTGATTTTCTTTAAAAAAAAATCTCAGAATGTTTAAGCCAATCTGATTCTGATTCTGGGGGTCTGGCTCAAGAATTTTGAAGGTTTGGGATGGCAAAACTGCCCCAGTGTAAGTGAGGTCAGAATCAGGACTTTCACAACATTCTTAAGATTATTGTAGCTATAGCTGTCTGTATGTCACCAAGGCTGGGCAAGAATGAATTGTGAGCAGCCCCTACATAATACAAGTAAAAATATGTAATACTATGAAACAACTGCCATTATTGCCTTTCTATCAAGGAATCTCTAAAGATTATATATGTATTAGGATAATTATACAGTAAATTAATACAAAACTACATGGAGTTTAAGGCTAGAAGTCATTCTTCCCCATTCTGTGACATGAAAAAGTACTGCTCCAATATCCTCTAGCAAAGTATCAGAGGTAAGGCTTACAGATCCATTGGTGTCATAGCGTACTAATATTTTACAGACCAGTGGCCACCAAGATTTATCTTTTAAAGGCTTGCCAGTGTCACACTGTACTGCTATTTTACACTTCAGTAGCTTCCAGGGTTTATCTTTTTAGAAAGGCCCATGCAAAGGTTGAAGTGTCTTGGACAGTTTTGATAGGAAACATCCATAATCATTTAAAAGACTGAAAAGTAGTTGAAGCTTAGAAACATTAATAATCTTCACCGCATTCACAATAGGTGGCACTTTTTCCTTTGTAAATGCAGCATGTCAGAGACCACCAAGAAAGGAAAATTTCCCAGTTTTTTCCTAGATTGATGGAGGTTGTTGAATAGGTTGTGGACAGATGGCTGGGAAGAGGCTTTATTGATGCTTGGTAATTTTTCTTTTCAAGAATTTGTACATCCCCCAATGCACTGGCAAGCACAGCTGCACCAGCACACCCGGAGAAGTACTCTATGCCAAGTATATACCTGATATAGGGCACTTCCTCCAGAACAGAGTGAAACCAAAAATCAGATTGAAACACTGAGTCATACTCTGGTTCCCGATCTGCTCCTGGGCAGCAAAGCAATGTGCTGTCCAATACATGGGGATTGGGACTTGTAACAAAGCCTTTATTAATCAACAACAGCAAAAAATACATTTTAAATATGATTTGGGAGTTTGCATGCTGGCATCTGAACCTATAATATGTATAATTCCAAACAAGGTAGGATTTCTCCTCATGACTGTTTTCTTTTTTGACTCTGACTTCATCCTAACCAAACAATCTTCAAAGAGCCAAAATCATATGCTCGACATCCCATCTTCCTGCATCTGTTTGTCATAGATGGAAAAGCTGCTGTAAGAGCTCATTTGGATCGCCTGTGCTTGGTAGATATGTGACATTGTCATTTTGTTATGTGCCTCTCAGTAACTTGTGGTAAATCCATATGCAGTCATTTGTACAACAATAAACAGCTTCATTGTTGCAACATATGTATACTGTAGTTTTAGATCAGTGGTTGTCAACCAGGGGTCCAGACGCAAGTAAGTTTCAGGGGGGCCACCAAGCAGGACCAACATTAGACTACTTGAGGCTCAGGGCAGAAAGCCGAAGCCCCACCGCATGGGCCTGAAGCCCTGAGCCCTTCCACCTGGGGCTGAAGCCGAAGCCTGAGCAATGTAGCTTTGTGAGGGCCCCTGTGGCGTGGGACCCCAGGCAATTGCCCTGTTTCCTACCCCATAACGCTGACCCTGGCTTTTATATGCAGAAAACCAGTTATTGTGCACAGGTCGGCCGTGGAGTTTTTATAGCATGTTGTGGTGGGACTCAGAAAGAAAAAGGTTGAGAACCCTTGTTTTAGATGATGCTTTATTTATGCCCACTATATGTAAAACACTAACATAAAGCAGTCCTTCCTTCTAAAAGTGTACTCTAGTGCCCTTTATTTGGAAGAGGATAAGATTTATCCATCATATCCTACTTTAAGGAGAATTTTTACTCTCCACAGTGTATACACTCCTGATTCTCCACAATGTATACATCTATCAGTTCTTCCATTATTCCCACATTAATCCAGTCTAGCTAACATCCTATTCTTTATGGTCTGATATCAACTCATTAAGTGTTATAAAACTTCACATAACATAGGTTTGTATGCAGTTATGAGTTTCTTGACATCAGTGTTCAGAAAATATACCTTGTTACCTACAGCAAAAATGTTTGTCCAATTTAAGAAAATTCTTTGGTAACAGATATGTTATCCCCTAGCAATGCTGGCCAGACTGCCAGTCTTCTTTTTAAATAAGCCTGTCTACCTTTTTTTCACACCTTACAAAAGCTCTAATCTGACCAGCCATACCAGTGTAAGAGCTTAGTTGTGCTGAACCTTAGTGTCTGCTAATGGTAAATTTACTGAACACTTTCGATGGCTCTAACAGAAAGGATGCAGACTTAATTGTCTACATGCAGTTCTTGAGAGGTATGTTATTGCCATTTTCCCCTACTTCTGGCAATACCTACAGTATGTTCAGGTCAACTTTTATTTCTCCAAGATCTTTAGATCCTCCAATCCTTTCAACCAATTCTGCCATTTGTTCAAGAACTCTCTCTTATATAGCATTTTTTATTTGAAACCTGCAGGTAATGTGTCTGTGTTTGCCGCTATATAAGAAGCTAGATTTTCTGAACCTTTCATCTTCCACTTTTGGGATAATTTTCTTACTTGTGCTAAAGTAGTTTCATTTCTATCAAAAGGTTGCTGTTTGGAAATTTGTCACCAGGTGGATCTCTAAACTTTATTAGCAGTTTATAACTGTACCTTTTATTTACTGGACAATTCTTCTGTGCTTTGAGTAGCTATTGCCATAGCACAAGCAATCTCACAAGCAGTTTTAAAAGGATTTATTTTCTGAGTGCAATTTTTTGTGAATGGACTTGCTGTTCAGTCCATATTCAACTCTATGTCAGAAAACACCAAGAAATGTATCAAAGTTACAGTTTGCAGGAAACTGTTTCAAATAATATTGCAGTACAGTCAGGGTAGGCTCTCAACCTCCATACAAGTGCATATGGTGCACAGCAAACCAACCAAGTGTTTGATTGTACAAAACCACATCTGAATAAAGATACTCATGTGCATAGGTGTTTTGCAGGATAAGGCCCCAACCTTGCCAAATGTATTCTTATTTGAGAATTTGCTTTATTTCCTTATTCCATGAGAATTTGCTTTATCTAGAGTTTTATATTTTACTGTAGGTCGGGATAGCTCATTCAGAAAAATAGAAGATATATATACAAACTTCTCTTTACTTAAAAAAACAACAACCCTACCATTACTCAATGTAATGAGCTTTCCTCTAAGTTTCATCACAAACAGAAATGCTTATACTCTGAAGCTTATTATTGGAGGCATGCTATTATCTAGCTGTAGTATTTTTATATAGAACTGGTCAAAAATAATTCAATGTTGAAAATTTTCAATGAAAAATAGGGACAACATTTTTGCAAAAAGTGTTCCTGAATTTTGGACTCTCTAAATTTCTCCAACATTGCCTGGGACCTGATCTGAGACATTATCCTTGTTATTCAGATCTTTATTAATGGGGATTATCCGGAATCTCCCACCCCAAAAGAATCAAAACCTTTCTTTTCATTCAAAAGAGAAATGACTCACAACTGAAGCACCACACCACTGTATTTTACTTTATATATTTAAACTGACCCAAACACAAGCAAATAAATATGACTGCAGCAAGATGGTCACTCAGGTTTTGTCTACACTATGTAGCTTTTAGTGACACGGCCATGTCGACACAGCCGTGTTGCTAAAAGTCAGGCAGTGTAGCCGTTGTTTGTCGGCACTTTTCCCAACAAAATACTTCCACCCCCGAGTGGCGTTTGCCTTGTCGACAGGAGAGTGCTCCTGCTTACAACTTGCTGTTTACACTGACACTTGCTGTGGCAAAACTTCGTCTTTCAGTGGGGGAGGGAGTTTAGCACCTCTGAAGGACAAAAGTTTTGTCCTACAATTGCCAGTGTAGACATAGCCTCACTCACTGAACTACATTTCCCAGAATAACAAAAGGGCAGTTCACACCTCCTTCACAGTTGAAAAAGAGGCTTGACTTCTACTATGTCTCCATAATAAGGGGCTTCTAACTCCAAGAGAGAGCAAATAATGTTCCAGCTCTCACTGGTCATATTATAAACATACTGTACATTGATTTGCAAATAAATTAGGTACTTTAAACAATCATTGGATAATTCATCAGCCCACTCTGTTTTTCACAAATATAGTGTATAACTGGATTTTTCAAAACTTACTTTTCCACACAAAATAGCACCTTTTCTTTCCCTCCTCCCTAATATTTCCTTTTAAGGGATAGACTTTTTAACAATTCTCTTCAATCAAATTCCCTGTCTCAAAGTAAGAATTACATGCTTCAATTCACACTAAAGAAAGGAAATCTGTTAACCAACTACAGTAGAAGGAAAACAGAATAAATCCATGCACAACACATATTCTGCACACAAAGACTGTCATCCGGTTGTTTTCTTGTGACAGGCATTTCTATCACCTGTCCAGGCAGTTATAATACGCAAAATTTCTGTTGGAAAGGCTGGCAGAATTTTGGGGGTGCAGTGACCTGTTTGACACCAGCCATGTCAGACATACAAAGGACCATGTAACACATAGGTTTATACATATGGACAATCAAACCTTCATTCTAAATGGAGTTTTACTGTAACAGGTGAGAATAGGTTTGGTAAAAAGCTCTCTTCTTCTTGACCCTAAGAGTTGCAGCAGGTCCTCTTTTCCCTTTCCTGATTTTTTTCTTGCTGTGACAAATACCCAGCCTTAATATTAACACTTTTGACTTCTACCATGTCACAATCTACCAGATTGGTGGTAATGGATGTGTTCCAAGGGGATTAGCTTAGTGAACCTGATTACTGGAATCTGATTTCTTATAAACTGCATGAACCTTTACTATAAGTAAATTTTAATGAAATGCATTGAAACAATTCAGGATTTTCATTCCTGTTAACTAGAAGTACAGTTTTGCTATATCCAAGTTCACTGCAATATGGCCAATATAATTATATGAACATCCTTCCCAACTAACAATACAGAGCAAATCAAATAATTTCCAGTGTGAATTAGTCATTATATTCTGTAGTTCTGGCGGTCTGCATAACTTTCAGCTTTGTCCCATTCTGCTGATTACCCCCCTCTAATAATTATACCGTTCAGTTATTTTAAGTAAAATAGATTTGTCACAACTCTCTCTCTACTAACTGTTTTGCTGTTGCATAACCTGCCAGGTATGCTAGATAGTGCCTCATATACCAGCTGTGACCACAGTATTGTCTATTAAACAAAAAGTGTAAGGGCTTGTACTGCTGGGGTATCATCCTCTTCCTCTCATTCCTCGAAGTGTCTGATCTTTTACCTCCCCTAAATCAGTGACAATAATCCTTAACCCAGTGTTTCCAAAACTATGAGCCATGGCTCACTTAGGGAACCACGAAGGATTCCCAATGGGGGGTGGGGGGATATTAATTGATATGCAAATTTTATTTTTTTCCGGTTAAGAGGTTACTAAATTAGGCTTCATATATCACCTGTGTCTTATCTATGGGTCTGCATCTTATGCTGCTGCTGCTGCTGGGGCTGGGAACCTGCCTTCTGCTCTGCTCCTATAGGGGTCTTCAGCAGAGAGATTCTTGTCCTTGCTGAAGGAAGCATTCAGCAGGACATCTCTTAACTCAAAGACCCCATGGAGCAGAGGGCAAAGAGAGGCTCCTGTTAATGGCCATGGCAGCAGTAGCTGATAGGGGAAGTGGGCTGAGGAAGAGACAGGTGTATCTTATCTTTATAATTGAACATTTTTTACTAAGTACTAACCTACAGGTAGCAAACATTTGGCTGAAGATGATGATGATTTTAATAAAGTTAAACCGAAAAGGAAGAAAAGACACTAGAAGTAATTCTTTCACTCTACTCCACACTGATTAGGCCTCTATTGGAGTATTGTGTCCAGTTCTGGATGCCACTTTTCAGGTAAGATGTGGACAAATTAGAGAAAGTCCAGAGAAGCTCAACAAAAATTATAAAAGGTCTAGAAAACATGACCTATGAGGAAAGACTGAAAAAACTGGCTTTGTTTAGTCTGGAGAAAAGAAGGCTCGGGGGGGGGGGGGGGGCAACATAATGGTTTTCAAGGACATTAACGGTTTTTACAAGGAGGAGGGAGAAAAATTGTTCTTCTTAACTTCTGAGGATAGGACAAGAAGCAATGGGCTTAAATTGCAGCAAAGGAGGTTTAGGTTGGACATTAGGAAAAACTTCCTAACTGTCAGGGTGCTTAAGCACTGGAATAAATTACCTAGGGAGGTTGTGGAATTTCTATCATTGGAAATTTTTAAGAGCAGGTTAGGCAAACTCCTGTCAGGGATGGTCTAGATAATACTTAGTCTGTCATGAGTGCAGGAGACGGGACTAGATTACCTCTCAAGGTCCCTTCCAGTCCTATGATTCTATGAGTCTATGATGTGATCACAATTCTAAGAGATTTTCTTGAGCTGAGATACTTGAGATTGGAACGGAGTCAACTGTTACAAAGAATGGGTTTGAATCCAGTTGGTATATGGAGATTCATGTTCAACTCCAAAAAATATTCATCAAAATGGGAATACAATCTAGACAAATAAGTTAATATTTGGATTTTTATAGCATTTTGATAACTTTCACTCTGTTCTTTTTAAAAGTCTGATAACACAGGAAACATCTCAGTGACCTCTTTCTAAATGTGGCATCACCAAAAACAAAGCTTCTTCATGGATCCCTGATATTCTCTTTCATATCTAGTATATTTTTATTCCTACCTTGAAGGGTTAGAATCTGTGCATTCAATTTGCCAAATATGTCCCCCAGGTAAGCTAACATAGACAAGAAGTCAACAATAAACATGTAATCTGCAAGGTCTGATTTCCAAAGGAGGAAAATTCTGATTTCGTCACGTAATTCCAAGACATGTTGTAACACTATCCCAGGTGACAAATCTAACTTCACTGTGTAACATAAGCTACATATGATCAGTCCATATTTTCAATGTATAGCTTTAAAAATCCCAATTAGATCAGATTATATTAATAAACAAACTATATATAATTGAATACAGTTGCAAAATTGTCCAAACTCTAGTATGAATCTAGTTTCCTGAATTCTTGAATCTAATGTCTTGGGTCAGTAAAAATAATGTTATTTGTTTGTAGAGAGCCACCGGTACTAAAATGTTTGGGAACTACGACCATATACTAAGCAGTGTCACCATATAATCATTAAAGAGGGGCAGCAGTAGCAAGAATGCTCAAGGCATCTTTCATACCTTTCCTTTTAAAAATTCAGGAGATTCGGGTAAATAAGAATTAACAAGTGGATCTTCCTGAGAAACCAGTGCATCTTCATCAGGTTTCAGTTTGGCTGTTGCACAGGAGTTCAACAATTTGTTTGCTTCATTATAATCTGACAATGTACATTTTGACATGTGGACCATAATCCGTGGGTTAGCCAGAGAGAAAACTATGATTTCGGCATTAGTATTCACAACCTCCCCTTTTAGCAAACCAGATTAACACAATATGGTCTAGAGGGCAAAGTCAGGGAATATGTGAATTCTGTGTTCCAGGTGAATGAACTTTTTCTTCCCTACACACATAGCATTGGCACAAGACCGTCTCTATAAACAGAAGAAATCCAGAAGGAAAATTAAAGTAATCATCTCTCCTCAGTCAGTCTACATTTACTAGCAACCTGAGACACAGTCAGAGCTTCCCTGTGATCATGGTAATATTTTTCTACAATTAAAGGCAATTGCAATGTAACATCTAATATGTCAATGAGCCATGGGTACCAAGACCAACAGTCATTTCTGTAAAACAAGTATGTATAAGTGAACAGATTCATAAAGGTTACTCTTGGCTTGATTTCTGATTAATTCTCTTTTAGTTGCTCAGATGGCCCCCATTATCATAATGTCTGAGTGTCTCACAATCTTTAATGTAGCTATCCTCACAGAATAGGAAAGTGCTATTGTTAAGAGATGGGTGAAAACTTGTTATGGGTTGGGTTTAACCCCATTGAGATTGATAAGCATGAACTCATCCTTCAGTTAACATAACTGTAAACCTAAGCCCCACCTAAGACAAAAGTTGTGTGTGAACCCACTAGGATCTTAGCATTGTTTTGGATAGGGGTGTGTGTGATGTCACAGGGAAGTCAAGAACAAAGAAAGACAGAGGAAAAGAGGCAAGAAAAAGCCAAGTGGGAGCCTGTAAGCACAGTGTGACTCTGGAAAGAGCAAGCGAGAGCAGTTTTGGGTCTGGTGTTGGCTAAAGAGGCTTGGGAACTGTAAGCAAAGAAACTGCTCCTTCTGTTCTTGATTCCTTCTGCATTCAGAGACACAGGACTTTGTACATTCCTTGTAAATAAACAAAACTGCATCAAATAAATGCCTATTACCAATTTCTACTCCAAACTGGAACATCCCCATGGCCTCAAGTTTGACTAGCTGCTCAGTTCAAAAGGGACAAAGCTATTATCCAAATTTTACAGATGGGGAAGCGAGATTAAATGGCTTGCCCAAAATTACAAAGAAAGTTTACAGTGGAGCAAAAATTGAATGTAGGTATCCCAATTCCCTCTTGACCTGCTGCTCACAAACAGGGAAGAATTGGTAGGGAAGTAGAAGTGGGTGGCAACCTGGGCAACAGTGACCATGAGATGGTCAAGTTCAAGATCCTGATGAAAGAAAGAAAGGAGAGCAGCAGAATACGAACCCTGAACTTCAGAAAAGCAGACATTGACTCCTTCAGGGAACTGATGGATAGGATCCCCAGGAGGCTAATATGAGGGGGAAAGGAGTCCAGGAAAGCTGGCTGTATTTTAAAGAAGCCTTATTGAGGATGCAGGAACAAACAATCCCAATGCGAAGAAAGAATAGAAAATACGGAAGTGACCAGCTTGGCTTAATAGAGAAATCTTTGGTGAGCTTAAACACCAAAAGGAAGCTTACAAGAAGTGGAAACTTGGACAGATGACTAGGGAGGAGTATAAAAATATTGCTCGAGCATGCAGGGGTGTAATCAGGAAGGCCAAAGCACAATTGGAGTTGCAGCTAGCAAGGGATGTGAAGGGTAACAAGAAGGGTTTCTACAGGTAAGTTAGCAACAAGAAGGTGGTCAGGGAAAGTGTGGGCCCCTTACTGAATGAGGGAGGCTACCTAGTGACAGATGATATGGAAAAAGCTGAAGTAGTCAATGCTTTTTTTGCCTCAGTCTTCACAGAGAAGGTCAACTCCAAGACTGCTGCACTGGGCAGCACAGTATGGGGGAGAGGTGAGCAGCCCTCAGTGGTGAAAGAACAGGTTAAGGACTATTTAAAAAAGCTGGACATTCACAAGACCATGGGGTCAGATGCAATGTATCTAAGGGTGCTGAGGGAGTTGGCTGGTGTGAGTGCAGAGCTATTAGCCATTGTTTTTGAAAACTCGTGGCGACTGGGGGAGGTCCAGGACAATTGGAAAAAGGCAAATATAGTGTCCATCTTTTAAAAAGGGAAGAAAAAGAATAGGGGGAACTACAGACTGGTCAGCCTCACCTCTGTCCCTGAAAAAATCATGGAGCAGGTCCTCAAGGAATCCATTTTGAAGCACTTGGAGGAGAGCAAGGTAATCAGGAACAGTCAACATGGATTCATCAAGGGCAAGTCATGCCTGATCAACCTGATTGCCTTCTATGATGAGATAACTGGCTCTGTGAATATGGGGAAAGGGGTGGACATGATATACCTTGACTTTAGCAAAGCTTTTGATATGGTCTCCCAAAGAATTCTTGCCAGCAAGTTAAAAAACTATTGATTGGCTGAATGGACAATAAGGTGGATAGAAATCTGGATAGATCGTCGGGCTCAAAGGGTAGTGATCAACGGCTCGATGTCTAGTTGGCAGCCGGTGTCAAGCAGAGTGCCAGGCCAGTTTTGTTCAAAATCTTCATTAATGATCTGGCTGATGGGATGGATTGCACTCTCAGGTAGTTTGTGGATGACACTAAGCTGGGAGGAGAGGTAGATATACTGGAGAGGAGGAATGGGGTCCAGAATGACCTAGACAATTGGAGGATTGGGCCAAAAGAAATCTGATGAGGTTCAACAAGGACAAGTGCAGATTGAAGAATCCCATACACTGCTACAGGCTAGGGACTGACTGGCTAAGCTGCAGTTCTGCAGAAAAGGACCTGGGGATTACAGTGGCTGAGAAGCTGGATATGTGCCCTTGTTGCCAAGAAGGCTAATGGCATATTGGGCTGCATTAGTAGGAGTATTGCCAAGGGAATCAAGATCAAGGGAAGTGATTATTCCCCTCTATTCAGCACTGGTGAGGCCACATCTGGAGTATTGCGTCCAGTTTTGGGCCCCCCACTACAGAAAGGATGTGGACAAATTGGAGAGAATCCAGCGGAAGGCAACAAAAATGATTCAGGGCCTGGGGCACATGACTTATGAGGAGAGGCTGAGGGAACTGGGCATGTTTAGTCTGCAGACAAGAAGAGGAGGCAGGGATTTGATAGCAGCCTTCAATTACCTGAAGGGGGATTCCAAAGAGAATGGAGCTAGGCTGGTCTCAGTGGTGGCAGATGACAGAACAAGGAGCAATGGTCTCAAGTTACAGTGCGGGAGGTCGAGGATGGATATTAGAAAAAACTATTTCACTAGGAGGGTGGTGAAGCACTGGAATGGTATACCTAGGGAGGTGTGGAATCTCCATCCTTAGTGGTTTTTAAGGCCTGGCTTGACAAAGCCCTGGCTGGGTTGATTTAGTTGGGGTTAGTCCTGCTTTGGGCAGGGGGTTAGACTTGATGATCTCCTGAGGTCTCTTCCAACCCTAATCTTCTTCCACTGCCTTAACCACTGGACCTTCTCTTCCTTTGACATTTTTGCAATTATTATTTTCATATAGAAGAGAGGGGACAGAGGACAGAATTGTCTACATCCATCGAGGGATCACAGGCAAAGTTACAAATATAGTTTTTCTTCTGCAGAGCTAACTTTGACAGACACAGATAAGGCAATTGCGTCTCCATTTCTCCTTTCATAGAAACAAGAATGGTCAGTAACAAGGTTCTCACATGGAACAGTGTGTACAAGTATTCATGTTGGATGTAGCAGCAGTATGCAAAGATGATCCAGTAACTTACACAGTGAAACTTCTACCAGCAGCCTCTTTGATTACCACATCAGAATTAAACCACAGTCCAAAATTTGATGTGTTCTCCATTTGGTGCTGGTGGAGATGGTGAGAAGGTATGAGTACAGGAAGGGTGACATTATAAATACAACAGTATAAATACACTCCTGCGCACAAAAACAACCAAGTGATGTCTGCTGGCAAAGTGAAAGGATCCAATTTTTTTTAAATATAAAAAAATTTAGATCCTAGCATTGCATGGACTTCACTGAGAAAGTACATCGTTAGCATAAAAGCCAGCACATTCTAGGCAATAGCTGTCCTGACTGCCATCTTTTCTTCTTCCCCAGTATAATCTCTTCTGCATAGGAATCATGTGTTTATTTGTGTCTTCTACAGCACCAAGCACAATTCTGCTGCAGGCTGGTGCTGTGAATGCTGTGGTGCACCCATCCCCTGAAGGTCTGGTAGCATGCTGGGTGTACTGCAGGTTCAGAAGAAGCATGGAGGATGCTCTAAGCACTAGGTCCTTCAGGCTCTAGTCCTCATAAATAATCACAGTCTGAGGCATAACAAAGGATGCTTTACTAGAGGGCTGACAGAGATAAACAGTGAAATTACCCTGGGCACATAGAAGACAGGATACATTCCAGAAAACTGGAAAGGTGTAGATATAGTGCCAACAGGGCCGGCTCCAGGCACCAGCTTGCCAAGCAGGTGCTTGGGGCGGCCATTCCGGAGAGGGGCAGCACGTCCAGCTATTCGGCGGACGGTCTCTCACTCCCGCTCGGAGCGAAGGACTTCCCGCCGAATTGCTGCCGCAGATCGCGATTGCGATCACGGCTTTTTTTTTTTTTTTTTTTTTTGCGCCGCTTGGGGCGGCAAAACCCTGGAGCCAGCCCTGAGTGCCAATCTCTAAAAAGGGAAATAAGGACAACCGAGGAATTGCAGACCAATAACCTTAACTTCTGTACCTGAAAAGATAATGGAGCAAATAATTAAGCAATCAATCTGCAAACATCTAGAAGATAATAAGGTGATAAGTAACACCTTATTTCTTTTCAAGAACAAATCTTGTCAAACCAACCTGATAACTTTCTTTTACAGGGTAACAAGCCTTGTGGATAGGGGGAAGTGGTAGACGTGGTATATCTTGACTTTAGTAAAGCTTTTGATACTATCTCGCATGACCTTCTCATAAACAAACTAGGGAAATGCAACCTAGATGGAGCTACTATAAGGTGGGTGCATAACTGGCTGGAAAACCGTTCCCAGAGAGTAGTTATCAGTGGTTCACAGTCATGCTGGAAGGGCACAATGATTGGGGTCCCACAGGGATCAGTTCTGGGTCTGGTTCTATTTAATATCTTCATAAATGATTTAGATAACGGCATAGAGAGTACACTTATAAAGTTTGCAGATGATAATAAGCTAGGAGGGGTTGCAAGTGCTTTGGAGAATAGGATTATAATTCAAAAAGATCTGGACAAACTGGAGAAATAGTCTGAAGTAAATAGAATGAAATTCAGTAAGGACAAATGCAAAGTACTCCACTTGGGAAGGAACAATCAGATGCACGCATACAAAATGGGAAATGACTGCCTTGGAAGGACTACTGCGGAAAGGGATCTGGGGGTCATAGTGGACGACAAGCTAAATATGAGTCAACAGTGTAACACTGTTGCAAAAAAAGCAAACATCATTTTGGGCTGTATTAGCAGGAGTGTTGTAAGCAAGACATGAGAAGTAATTCTTCCGTTCTACTCCGTGCTGATTAGGCCTGAGCTGGAGTATTGTGTCCAGTTCTGGGCCAAAGATGTGGACAAATTGGAGAAAGTCCAGAGAAGAGCAACAAAAATGATTAAAGGTCTAGAAAAATGACCTATGAAGGAAGATTGAAAAAGTTGGATTTGTTTAGTTTGGGAAAGGGAAGACTGAGAGGGAACATGATAACAGTTTTCAAGTACATAAAAGGTTATTACAAGGAGGAGGGAGAAAAAATGTTCTTCTTAACCTCTGAGGATAGGACATGAAGCAATGAGCTTAAATTGCAGCAAGGAAGGTTTAGGTTGGACATTAAGAAAAACTTCCTAACTGTCAAGGTGCTTAAGCACGGGAATAAATTGCCTAGGGAGGTTGTGGAATCTCTATCATTGGAGATTTTTAAGAGCAGGTTAGGCAAATTCCTGTCAGGGATGGTCTAGATAATACTTAGTATGCTATGAGTGCAGGAGACTGGACTAGATTACCTCCCGAGGTCTCTTCCAGTTTTATGAATCTATGATTCTATAAAATTACAAAATAGATGAACTCAGCATCCCAAGGGATATTCACTCCAGCCACCCCCTCTCCTAGAGGCAACCCCAAGCCTGCAGATCCCCCAACCAGAGTTCAGTCTTTTGGTCTTGTCACAACTACCCCTATCCCAGACCAGCTCTCAGCCTTTCAGTCCCAACTCCTAAACTGCCCAGCCTTCTTTCCTCAACCAGCTCCCAAGCTGTACCAAGAGATTTAAAATTTTTATTAAAGCTTATGTTCAAATTATCTAAAACACGGCTTAATTAAAAAGTTTCTATTCATCTGGGTATAATGCTTAAATTATTCAAAAGAAGCAAGTTTGATTTTAAAAGTCATAAAATGTATTAGTTGATAATCTGCAATATCCCAAATTAGGGTTAATTAATTTAACAGTACAGTTTAAATATCAGTATTTAAATACTCAGGTACATCACACATATAAAGTTATACTAAGAGTAGCTTGTGGAAAATAAACATAGTAATAAGTGTAAATTGTCCCTCAGTAATTGAGAATATAGGGTAGGTTGTCCCTGAGTAGATATGATCCATTAGAGAAGTATTTTGGCTACTTTCCTGTCTTCACTTCTCATTGGCACTGTAGCTCATTTCTCCTAATGTACAACAATATGTTCTAAATAAATGTCCCTTGAACACCTGATGATGTCTGACATCGTGAGTCACTGCATCTGCCGGGCACAGCATTGACTGATTCCATATTCCCATAACATTCGCTCATTACTGTGATCCCATGCACTCTGGTGATCAGCGTGCGTATTTGAACCTCATAACCCCTAGCTCTCAAGGCATCAGCTGTGGGAAGGGATGTATTTCTCCACCTTTTGAGCTTCGGCATAGTGGAAGGCTAGTGTCCTATTCTCAAAAGGAATTGTGATGTCCACCATGAGGTTCCTCTTCTGTTCCTCGTTATTAATGACGGTGTCTGGTCGCAGTTGACTGTCCGTTCAAGGAACAGTGACGTTCGCAGCAACCTTCCCCACATGTGGAGGGATGACCATGATTAAGTGGTCTTGGATGGTGATGTGGTACAGCTGCCAGGTTCTGGAATGGGTCTTGCAGCTACACAAGACATGGGGTAGCATCTTATTGCCATAGCCACACTTTCTGCATCATTTGTCCCAATTCCCATGGCAGACAGCTCCGTTCAATGGGACTGTGATGGTGTGTGAGTCACCACTGCAGCGCCTCCTTCTGGCTGTCCTGGGAATTAGCTCTGCTAGCTAGTACGCCTTCTTCTCATGATGTCTCGCAGCCATCACTTCTGTTCCTGGACCCATGTCACCCCAAGGACAATGGCGTCCTCTTCAGGACACAGCCCTTCGGCTATACCACACTTTGTGCTCCCCCCTTCCAGGGGAGTATACCGCAATCCAGTGGGTCCAGCTAATTCCTCAGTGGCGAGTGGGGTGAGGGGGCAACCTGGGCCCACCCACTACTCCAGGTCCTGGCCCAGGGACCCTGTAAATGGCAGCCATGTACTGCATCCCCTCCAACCTCTCAGTCTACTTCCCTGGGGCGCTTCTCTGTAGCCCCAGCACCTTCTCCCCCCTTATCTCAGGGCCTCAGCATGCCAGTCTTAGCAGTCAGCCAGGAGCTCTTGTTATTCCAAATGCCACCAGGAAGGTACCACCACTGAAAGGAATAGCACCTCCTTGGAAATCCAACCCCCTCCATGGAGCCTCAACACCTCTCTGGATGCTTGCCAAACTGAACCTCCTGATACTACTCCCCCAGATCATGGAGAACCATCTAGCAAGACAGTTCAGGTGACTGAACCCCATCCAACACAGGAAGAAGAAAGGGAGAATGATTACATCTACTTCCACTATCCCCTCCCTAAGGATGTGCTCCTCTGCCCTATCTGCTACCTGGCCCAAGGATTCCAACACCTTGGTGGTCTTAATAGACACATTAAGAGAATCCAAAGCAAGATCACCTTCTGATGTGCCCTCTGTGACTTGCAAACGGCATCTTGCACCAGAAGAGGTCAACTGTAGCAGACTCCGTTGTTGCCATCCCACCCCTGCTCTGAATGCGGAAACACCGTATGCCCAGCTCCTGCTTCTAACTCCCCTCATAACCCTGCTAATTTATCCCAGCCACAACAGGAAAAGATGACCCAATAACTTACTTCCATAAGGACTACCTTGGTTTCCAGGATTACTGAACAGGAAGTTGTCTTCAAAAGGACAAGTGCTACCTTGAAGCTCTCTAAGCAGGATCCTGACAATAGGAGGATTGCCCCCCCTCACAGACTATGCAAGGTAAGTCCATCTCCAGAATGTCTAGCATGATCCCATCATTAGAAGGGTCAGCACCTCCCCACAGATAACTTGGCAGGATTCTACCACCAGAAGGGCTAGCACTACCTCGCAGGACACCAAGTGGGACCCTGCCAATGGACAAACCATCTCCATTGCTAGGACCATACTGCAGGACCTCATCCTTAGATGCACCAGCACAGCCCCGAAGACCACCCAATGGGACCTCATCCCCAAAAGAGCTCACATTACATCAGAAACCTCACAGATAGTCCTCTCTCACAGAAGTCAGAGAGGTGAATTATCTACACCAATGGAAGAATCCCAGTGGCTGTGCCACTGTATCTTTTAAAGCCCGTAGATGTAACTATTAGCTTTTAGTTAAATTCGTAATTTGAAAGTTAGGAAGAATTCCCCTATTTACAATCTAACTTATTGAGATTTTTCATTTCAAATCTAACACAAAAATTCTATACGTTTCAGGATCTAACCCTGCACCAGGGCCGCCCAGAGGATTCAAGAGGCCTGGAGTCTTCGGCGGCAAGGGGCCCCCTCTGCCGAATTGCCACTGAAGACCCGGCACTTTGGCGGCGGGTCCCGGGGCGGAAGGACCCCCCACCGCCGAACTGCCGCCAAAGACCTGGAGCGGAAGAAGCTCTGGGGGCTCGGGCCCCACAAGAGTTTTCCGGGGCCCCCAGAGTGAGTGAAGGACGCCGCTCCAGGGGCCCCGAAAAACTCTTGTGGGGACCCCTGCGGGGCCCAGGGCCTGGGGCAAATTGCCCCCTTCCCCCCCCCCGGGCGGCCCTGCCCTGCACCTCTAGAGTCTCCAGTTAAATATCCATTTGCTCAGGTGAATTATGCAGCTGAGTCTTTTTAAGTTGAAGAGTTAATGGAAAGATTTGTCACTGACCCATTTCTGAACGGAACCACAAAGTGTACACTAACATTTTCCTAGACCATCTCCCTGTTCCACAAATGCATTTAATATGCAGCCCCCACATCGGGGACACATCAGATATTAAACTGATAAGAACAGATTTCAAAACATATTAAAGCTTATGTTAACATTCTCTAAAACACAGATTACAGTAACTCCTCACTTAACGTCATCCTGGTTAACGGTGTTTCGTAGTTACGTTGCTGATCAGTTAGGGAACATGCTCGTTTAAAGTTGTGCAATGCTCCCTTATAATGTTATTTGGCAGCCTCCTGCTTTGTCCACTGCTTGAAGAAAGAGCATCCCTTTGGAGCTAGCTGATGGGGACGTGGAACCAGGGTGTGTGACATTGCACTCCATAATGCTTTATAGAAATAGGCTTATGAATGTAAATATGACATACTGGAATATGTTTTATGCTACATATGCCACGTAACATATCTTTGCAAATGTTATGATCTACTGAATATATTCATCCTATTTGTATGCATATATCATTTTCATATTTGAAGATATGAACATTGGCTCTATGCTTGTATTTAAAGTGTTTGCTGTAGAAAGCACTTAGGGCAGATTTGGTCAACATAGTGTGAAGGGGTTATTCAAGTAATTGGGAGTGCTTGGCCAACAATGGACCTTGATAGACGTCAATCCACATTTGAGCTTTCCTGGGAACATTCGGGCTAACATGGCGTTGGCCTGTAAAGAGAGAGAGGTTTCCACCTACAAGAGAGAGGCTATATAAGCCCCTGGGAAACCTCTCAATTTTGTCTTCAACTGTCTCAAGAGATAGCCTTTCCACCCCAAAGGATGCCTGAAAGAAACTGGAACAAAGGACAGTAACTACAGGGGGTGTGAGTGATTGCTGCACCCAGGCTAGAAGGAGGCTAGTCTGTTAAAGAAGCTTATTGGAACATCTCTGAGGGTAAGATTTACCTGTAGTTAGTTTCCTACTGTACTAGGCTTAGACTTGCGTGTTTTATTTTGTTTTGCTTTACTATGTTCTGTCTGTTATTACTTGGAACCACTTAAATCCTACTTTTTGTATTTAATAAAATCACTTTTTACTTATTATTTAACCCAGAGTAAGTATTAATATCTGAGGGGGGGGGCAAACAGCTGTGCATATCTCTCTATCAGTGTTATAGAGGGTGAACAATGTATGAGTTTACCCTGTATAAGCATTATACAGGGTAAAACAGTTTTATTTGGGGTTTGGACCCCATTGGGAACTGGGTATCTGAGTGCTGGAGACAGGAGCACTTCTTAAGCTGTTTTCAGTTAAGCCAGCAGCTTGTGGGGGTTCAGACTAGGATCTGTGTTTGCAGCAGGCAAGAGTGTCTGGTTCAAAGAAGGCAAGATACTCAAGTCCCGAGCTGGCAGGGAAAACGGGCTCAGAGGTAGTCTAGGCACATCAGGTGGCAGCCCCAAAGGGGGTTTCTGTAACCCAGCCCGTCACAGGGTGGGCTGGCAGCCCCTCTATCAGCTCCCCTAAGTTCCCTGTGGCGGCAGAAGCCCAGCAGGCTATCAATTGCCAGGCAGCTATGTCTCCCCCCACTGCCATGTGCCGCACCTGCCCTCTGTTTTGGAGCTGCTCCTGGGAGCCTCCTGCTTGCTGTGCAGGGGCGGGGGAAGAGGGGTGCTAATGTCAGGGTCTCCTCCTCCGCCCCACTCCTGCCCCCTGCTCCTGTACCCCATCTCCACAGAGCAGTGGGGGAAACATGACAGGGCACAGGACAGAGGGAGCTTTCTGGCAGCAGCTGCTGTCTCAACTTGTTGATCTACTTAAAAAGGCAGTGTACTTAGAGTGGGGTCAGCATATTTAAAAGGGCAATGTGTGTGTCTCTCTCTCACACACACAGTGTGTGTCTCTGTCTCTCCCTCTCTCTCTCTCTCTCTCTTTCACACACACACACACACACACACACACAATCTCTCTCTGCCATGCTGTGTCTCCTCCCTCCATTTGTGCTGCCTTGTAGAGTGTGAGGCTACATTAACAATGTGTTAACACTCGAGGGCTCAGCCGAGTGCTAGTTCATCATTTAGCAGTAAGGCATTCCCTGGGAAATATCCCACCTTCTTCCACTCTCTGACTCCACCACCTCAACCAAGCTTCACAATCATCATTTTATATATATATATATACAGAGAGAGAGAGAGAGAGAGTGTGTCTTTTGTCTGGCTGGCGAAAAAAAATTCCCTGAAACCTAGCCCCTCCCTTATGGGGAAATTCGATTCGTTTAATGTCGTTTCACTTAAAGTAGCATTTTTCAGGAACATAACTACAACGTTAAGCGAGGAGTTACTGTAATTAAAAAGTTTCTGTTCATCCAGGTATAATGCTTAAATTATTCAAAGGTAACAGGTTTGTTTTAAACAGTCATAAAATAGTTTAAATATCAGTATTCAAATACTCAGGTACATTATTCATGAGAGGTTGTATTATGACTTGCTAGTGGAAAATAAATGAGTAATGAGTGTAGATTGTCCCTCAATAATTGATTACTTAGGGGTAGATTGTCTCTGAATAAATATGGACTAAAGAAAAATTTCAGTGACTTGCCCATCTTTGCTTCTCAAACACACTGTAGCTCATTTCTCCTGGTATTGATGATGTGTTCTAAATAAATGTTCCTTGCCCAACTGATGGTTGCCACATCAGCAATGCATAGTATTGGCTGTTTCTGCATTCCCACAGCATTCATTTGTTACTGGGATCCCATTGGTGTCCCTACCCTCTGTTTGCGAGAAGCTAGGAATGAGCGACAGAGAATGGATCACTTGATGATTACCTGTTCTGTTCATTACCTCTGGGGCACCTGGCCAGAAGACAGGATACTGGGCTAGATAGACCTTTGGTTTGACCCAGTATGGCCGTTCTTATGTTCATGCACCTAGGGCTCCAATGATCAATGCGCGTGTTTGAACCTCAAAACCCCTGTTTCTCAAGGCATCAGCCAGGAAGACATATTTCTCCACCATTCTAGCTCAGGCATCACTGAAGGCCAGGGTCCTGTTCTCAAAAGCTTTACCCTGGTCCAGCTTCCCTCTCAGGTTTTCCACGTACTGCCAACAGATGGCATCCTTCAGAGTCCTCTCAAGCATGGTCCTCATTCTCAAAATGATGATGGTCTGCTCTGTGTTCTTGACCTGTGGTACTAGGACTCCCAGCTCCTGACGTTCCTCATATCACATCCAGTTGCAGCCGATATGCTTCTCCAGCCATCGTGTTGCATTGTAGGTATGAGTCCAAAGTGAAGCTAAGTCTCCCCCATCTCTTCCAAATTTGCCTTCCAAGGAGCTGATCATGTACATGGCTGGAATGGTCCCTGGAGATTTGCTTCCTGATGACATCACACACAACATCACTGCAATGTTCCTCTCCATAGCATCTGGGCATGTCAAAAGATGAAATGTGTGAGTGATTGCTACAACGTCACACAAACATTGACCTAGTGCTATCTACACAGAGACTTAGGTCAGCTTAACTACGCCACTCATGGGTGTGGACTTTTCACACCCCTGACTGATGTAGTTAAACAGACTTAATTTTTTAGTATAGACCAGGCCTAACTAGTTATGTCTTCTGGGGTTGGCTTCCTGAATCTATGTATAACCCCCCCTCCCGTTCACCATCCCAGTATGAGGTTGTTCAAAATAGGATAAGTCTGCCTTGTGGCTTTTTACACAACTTTGGGAAACTGGGTCTCAGGCTCCTCCCTCTGAGTTGTGTGACAGTGTGTATTCACCTCAAATCAGACCCTCTCAGACAAACAACCAGGAACAAAGTTTTCTTCTGTAAGGAAACATAGAACAGGATTACAGTCCAGCAGCCTCCTTTCTGCTTGCTTGCCTTGTGCTCCCAGCTTCAGTTAGTGCTAGGAGGAAAGAAGGTACTTCTTTGCAGAAACCAGGAAATTCTCCAACATGCAGCAATTTCTACTCCATAACTTATTGTTCCCATTGCTGCTGATGCACACTGGACCTTGGGCTACAAATGCTTGAACTTCAGAGGAACTCAGGCTCAGACCTTATACTTGTCAGTTCAAAGCAAAAGAAGTATTTCAATTACATTTTGCACAAGATCAAACCTACCCAAATAGTTTGCTTGAAAGATTAGCTTAAACACTATTGGGGGTTGCATTCTGCTTAACCAAGCCTGAGGCCTGGTCTACACTGAGAAAAATCTACACCACTGAACAGCATAGTTAAGCCGACCTAAGTCCCCATTTACACAGTGCTAGGTCAAGAGAAGAATTCTTTCATTCACCTATTACTGACTCTTGGAGAGATAGATTAGCTATGCTGATGGGAGAACCTATCAGCACACATAGTGTTTACCCTGAAGCGCTACAGTGATGCACCTGTGCCACTGAAGTGTTTTAAGTGTAGACATGCCCTGAAAACAGAAGCAGAAAGCAAGAGAAATAAAATATAATTAAAATAGGCCAGTAAAAATGAAGCATGGAGTGGACAGTGTGTAAAACAAATGCAGAAAAAAGTGTGTGTGGGAGGAAACAAAGGGAGGTGCATTCTAATGAAACAAAATAGTGTCTGTGTCTTTTTTTGCAGGCCTTATTTTGTTCCCACAATTTTTCACTCTCAGACAGTTGCTGATGTAAATGCTGCATCTTTATGTCTACATGATACAAGGGGACAATCAAGTAGTTAGACAAACAACAGAACAATCTTTTACTGGTGCAAATGATGGCTGATAGAATGACACCCACAATTATTTTTAGATAAAAAATTGCTGGTATATATAGGAGACTAGTTAGAAAACAATCA
Source organism: Trachemys scripta elegans (assembly GCF_013100865.1). Lineage (NCBI taxonomy): Eukaryota > Metazoa > Chordata > Testudines > Emydidae > Trachemys > Trachemys scripta. Next base: position 168,671,623 of record NC_048300.1, read on the forward strand.
GTAAATACCACATACCATTTGTGTCAGCCTAGTTTATAAACGTGTTCATTTGTTCCTAATTAGTAGTAAAGTTTTTCCTTTATTATTATGTGTTTGTATAACCATAGCACCTAGGGACCGTAGTCATGGACCTGAGCCCCATTGTGCTAAGTGCTGTACAAACTCAGAACAAAAAGATGATCCCTAACTTTTTTAAAAACTTAAATTATACTTATTTAAAACAAATAAAAATACAGGAAATGGTTGTGAACTCAAATTCATTTTGCAAACCCCAAAAGTGGTTCACAAGACCTCAAAATTCATGGTGGCCTTTTCCCTATTTCCACTTTTCAATCCATCGACTTCCTACTTAAATCGTAGTCAGTTAGAGTAGCCTATTTGCAACTGATTCAGAGTACAATATATATTTGGAGAACTGATGATAAAACTACTGAGATGGTATTATAAACAGGATAGGCATCATTATTATTTTTAAGGTTGCCTGATGCTTTCCATTCTAAGTTCCTCTTTTCAGTTGCTTATGTCATTGCCAAACTTTAATCTTTTGTACTGAAATTTTCTATTCAGGATGTGTGCCTCAGGCAGATTTTTCTTTCCTTCTTTCTTTTTAATTTTAGCCAAAATGCTTCAGTAGTTTTTAAGAAAGAGGCTGGGGGGAGAAACATTGTTTTGCCCATGTTAAAAACTTCTGTCAACTTCTTCTTTGAGAAGCTCTAGCATCCACATTCTTTGTAGCAGGGACTTGAAATTTGAGATGGGGGTGGAATTTGTGTCAGATATGTGCCTTTTCCCACATCATGAAAAATCTGCCCAAATTTGGCCAAGTTATAAGCGTTTGAAAAAAAATCACAGTTCTCAAAAGCTCAGTAGAGAATTGCTAGAGCTTCAAAACTTTTTCCCCCAAAGATCCCATCTGCACTGAGTGTGCTGCAGCCCAGGCCTGCAGGGGGTTGAGCAGAACTTTTCTTGCCACTGCAGATACCGATTACTCTGGATTTGCTCTTCTGTGCTCTCAGTGTCCCCCTACAGGTACCCAGGCAGCATTAAGGAGGAAGGCACCTTATCTGAGTGAAGAAAAGACAAGAGCTGGATCTGTGGGAGCGGTGCTAGGGAGGAAGTGAGAGGTAGTGAGAGTAGATTGGAGCAAAGAGTCAGGGTGGAAGAATTGGGACTGAAGGCTCGTGGGGGGAAGAGAAATTGAGACTGAAAGTTGTGAGGGACTGGCTATGCAATGAGACCAAGATGGAGTACCAAGGAGGATGTTGGAACTGGCTGGACAAGGAGAATGGGGGGAGTCAGAAAGGGAAATTAAAGCAGGGACAGTGATTGTGCAGTGCATTTAAAGGTTCCAACTTCACTGATGATTATGTGCTTGTCAATATGATGCCACATGATGGAATTTCTGTTTATTTTAGTTTGCTTTTTTAAAAAAAAAACTACTATAAATTACACACACACATAAAAGCACTATTCAAGTTCATAGATTCATAGAGTTTAAGGCCAGAAAGGACTATTATGTCACCTAGGATGACCTCCTGTACAACACAGGCCATTATATTTCACCATTACCCCTATAATGGGCCCAATAACTTGTGCTTGACTAAAGTATAACTTGTTAGTTTGGTTTTAACTTCCAGCCATTGGACCTTGTTATCCCTTTCTTCACTGGATTAAAAAGAGCCCTTCCGTACCTGGCATTTTCTCCTTGTGAAGGTACATACACACTATGATCAAGTCACCTCTCAATCTTCTGATAAAAAGATCAATTTGTTTATCTTACGTGTCTAGCTGAAAGGCAATTTCTCCAGCCCTTGAATCATTTAGGTGGCTCTTCTCTGCACCTTCTCCAGTTTTTCCACAACCTTTTAAAAATATGGACACTGGAACTGGATGGAGCATTCCAGTTTCGGTGTCACCAATGTTGTACACAGAGGTAAAATAACCTCCCTATTCTTACTCATTACTCCCCTGTTTATAGATCCAATGACCAAATTAGCCCTTTTCTCCACAGCATCTCACTGGGAGCTCATTGAACAATGGGGGAAAAATAAAATATTGAATACTCACTAAATGAGCACTGTACTTTCTGTACATTGAATGAGGCAGGGGTCCTATGGAAAAAATAGTATGTGATCATTAGCAGCATGAAACAGACTTCCCATCCTGTAAGAATTTAAGATTTCAAAACATTTTCCCATCTTGAAAAGTCAAAATCTCAAACAATTTTGCAAATCAAAAATCCTCCTTCCTGGACCCCAAAAAATTCAGATCGGATCAAAATCTTATGTTTTGATTTTGACTTTTTTTTTTTTACTATAAATTAACTTAAATTTCCAAACAAAAAGTCATTTCAACCCCAAAATTGGAACTTTTTTGTTTCAAAATATGTCAAGATATCCTGTTTCAATAATTTCTAAAAAAAATATATGTCAAAACAGGCAATTTATCAAATTTTCTTTACTGCCGATGTTTTTGGTATTGACAAAACATCATTTTCCATGAAAAACACCCGTTATTGAAAAATTCCTGGCCAGCTCTTGTGGGAATGTATTTAAAGGCTATATCATGATTAGGCTTGGCAGAATTAATTTTTTTATATAATTTTTTTAATCTATTTAAATTTTTATAGTTGTGAGAAATTATGGAGGAGGTCAGCCAAAATTTATTTAATGACAGAAGATGTTGACATTAAAGAAGTGAAAGCTTTATAACCACTAAAACACAAATTGTCAACATCACATGTCAAAATACACAGAGTAAATATCCTGAAACCAAACTCTAATACATTCTGAAGTTGCATTTTTCTTTCTTTGGCCAGCTGTAAATTTTGATTATCAATGAAATGTTTTTTCATCAGTTTGTGTGGATGATGAAATTGACATTTACCAACATTCACAGAAAAAAATCTAATCTTACCAAACCTTATCATGATACATGTGTATAAGTGGGAGGGGGCAAATTGAAGCTATACAGGCAACCCTAATTCTGGCATTTCTTGACTTTTGAAAGCTTGACTTTCCAATATTACTAATGTTCTTTTAACATAGCTTTTGTGAATGTAATATACTGTATATTTTATTGATTGCCTTCTAAATACAGCATACCATGTAAAGAACATTGCTACTAAGTAAAACCTTTCCCGAAATTAAACCCACTGAACTTTTTATAAATAGGTAGCATATGTGAGTTACTCAGCTTTTTCAGCTCTCTAAGGGCCCAGTCCCACAAGGTGCTGATCTCTTCTCCTTATAAAATCAAGCACGGATGGAGTATCTATTTTCACAATATCAGTTTCTCTGGTTGTGGTAAAGATAATGAACTAATACTGATAGATAAATGTATCCAGCTTGAGTTTTGTTCTCTGAAGCATTCAAATGGATACACCCATCCTATTTAAATAGTAACAAGAGAATAAACCTTGGTCTTACAGAAATAAAAATTCATCATCAATGCCAGTTAACCTCCTCCTCTAAAGTTTTTCCAATGTAATAAAATTCATTAAGCTTACTCAACAAGAAATTCAGAATGTCCCTTGTGGAGCAGGTAAATATATTCATTATTAAAGGACACTTGGAAAGATATGACAGACAGTGAGTTCATAAGCTTTTCATTCTGGGGTATTTCAGCAAGCCACAGCTGAAATGATCACCCCTCCTTGTGACACCTGCTTCTGCATCCTCCTGCCAAAATGACAGTTGTGCTAGTGTCAATAATCAGTGTAGGTCATTGCTCTGGGCAGGACCTATACCTTGATCAGTTAAGATGTAGGCTGTGGACAAAAATGAGAAGTGTGGCTACCTGGAACTAGTATAATTTTGTGAATTGTCAGGCTCATACTATTTCTACCCACAGTCCCCAAAAGGAACAGACAAGTTCTCCCACAATACCCTATGAAAACATTCATTGAGTGATATGGTGTGCTGGAGCTACAAACCTTGGGACATGTGCCTAGAAGTCTTTGATTATTTCTACACTAGAAATGCTACAGCAGTGTAGTGCTGTAGTGTAGACACTTGCTACAGCAATGGAAGGTTCTTACAAGGAGAAGGGAGAAAAATTGTTCTTCTTAACCTCTGAAGATAGGACAAGAAGCAATGGGCTTAAACTGCAGCAAGGGCGGTTTAGGTTGGACATTAGGAAAAACTTCCTAACTGTCAGAGTGGTTAAGCACTGGAATAAATTGCCTAGGGAGGTTGTGGAATCTCCTTCATTGGGGATTTTTAAGAGCAGGCTGGACAAACACCTGTCAGGGATGATTTAGATAATACTTAGTCCTGCCTCGAGTGCAGGGGACTGGACTAGATGACCTCTTGAGGTCCCTTCCAGTTCTATGATTCTATGATTGCTGTAGTTAATCCACCTCTCCAAGAGGTGGCAGCTAGGTTAATGAAATAATTCTTCCATTGACCTAGAACTTTCTATACCGGGGTTTAAATCAGCTTAACTATATCTCACAGGGTGTGAAATTTGTCACAGTCCTGAGTAATGTAGTTTAACTGACCTAAAATTGTAGCATAGACCACTCCTTTGTGTCACACACACAATTGAGTACAGTGCCAGTGTGGGTACAAGCCATTAGAGCAACACTGTGGAACTCTATTGTTATTTTGTCATGTGGTTGCACTCTGTTATGCCAGTCTGACTCAAGGAAATTCACTTGAGACTGAATCACAAGAAAAAATTCTGTAATATTGACATACCCACAGGAGGTTTTGCCTAGGGTTAATTGAGTGTCAGCTAACTCGAGGTAGTTAACACCTGGCTAATCTAGATGCTCACCAAACATTTCTTCCAGATTACAAATATTTGTGGTTTGCCCAAGGGGTGAGCATGGGGTAAACTGTAAACATTTGTATCCTGGAACAGTTGTTTGGAGGGTATCCAGACTAGCCTTTAAAAAGGAGTTAACTACCTCAAGATAACTGGCAATCAATGCTAGGTAAAAAACATCCGGTAAAGACAACGTGTGTGACTAAAGTCAGTCAGCATGTTTTCTACAAAATGTTTCTTCATTGAAAGTTCCCTTCTCATCAAAGCCTAAATATTTTGCTGAGATGTGTCTATTTCAACAGAGTTTTCAATGGGAAGTGTGGTGTGATGTTTTACTCTATATGATTTTATGAAAATATGTTAATAAGTTTAAATATAATGTAACTGGAATATGCTTCGTGCAAAAGGTCTCTTGTAAGGTATCATTACGAAGCTTATAATCTACTGAGTGTGGTCATCCTATTTGTATAAATGTATCACTCTTGTATCTGAAACTAGAAATATGAAATATAACTCTGAGGGCCTATTGTAATTATGCAAAGTGGGGGCCATTAATGGTGGTTTGGAATCTTGATGACGCCCATTAACCAGGACAATTGTCTGCAGATGGCTCTGTTTTACTTGTAAGTCTCCCTGTATACGTGTGTGCTGGCAAGTGGGTAATGAAGTCTTACAGTGACATGTGATCATGTCACCTGAACTGGAATCCATCTTTAATCTGTTGGGGGGTGAGAATCCAGAGAGGGATAAAGGATTCCCGCCTTATGCAAAAGATATGTAAATGGGTGGAACAGAGCATAAGGGGCAGCCATCATGAGGAATCCCCTAGCTACCACCTGAGCTGGAACAAGGGCTGTACTAGGGGAAAGGACAGTGCCCAGACTAGGAAGGCGTCCAGTCTGTGAAAGAAACTTATTGAAACATCTCTCAGGGTGAGATTTTATCTGTACTCAGTTGTATTACTGCATTAGGCTTAGATTTGCATGTTTTATTTTATTTCACTTGGTAATTCACTTTGTTCTGTCTGTCACTACTTGGAACCACTTAAATCCTACTTTCTGTATTTAATAAAATCACTTTTTACTTATTAATTAACCCAGAGTATGTATTAATACCTGGGGGGTGGCAAATGGCTGTGCATATCTCTCTATCACTGTTATAGAGGGCAAACAATGTATGAGTTTACCCTATATAAGCTTTATACAGGGTAAAATGGATTTATTTGGGGTTTGGACCCCATTGAGAGTTGGGCATCTGAGTGCTAAAGACAGGAATACTTCTGTAAGTTGCTTTCAGTTAAGTCTGAAGCTTTGGGGCATGTGGTTCAGACCCTGGGTCTGGGTTGGAGCAGATTGGTGTGTCTGGCTCAGCAAGACAGGATGCTGGAGTCCTAAGCTGCCAGGGCAGGAAAGCAGGGGCAGAAGTAGTCTTGGCACATCAATTGGCAGTTCCCAAGGGGGTTTCTGTGATCCAACCTGTCGCAGGTAGACTCTCCAGTCACTGCTAGAGGGACGACAGTAGGAGTGTGTGTGCCTGAGTCAAAAACCTGACAATTTTGATCAGAAAATGGACATTTCCGATCAGAAAATGGACATTTCCAACACAATTCCATTTTGAAACACATCCAGTGTGGAACAAAGGCAACATCTGAAACTTTGAAGTTGTTGCAAAATGGAATTGTCATTCTCTGGCCAGCTCTGTATATGATCAAGAAGATGAATGGAAGCATTAGGTCCTCTAAGGCATGGGGCTGGCTTTGCTCCAAATATCCAGAGGTTTACAAAGAGGTACATCCAAGGGTTTACTAGTACATCTGAAGAGAAAGAACATATCTGCAAATAGTTAAGTAAATAGTCTCCAACTTTGATAGGTTCACTATACCAGTACTGATATAAAAATATTCTTTACAGTGAAAAAAGAAGAACAGGTGTACTTGTGGCACCTTAGAGACTAACAAATTTATTAGAGCATAAGCATAAGCTCTAATAAATTTGTTAGTCTCTAAGGTGCCACAAGTACTCCTGTTCTTCTTTTTGCGGATACAGACTAACACGGCTGTTACTCTGAAACCTGTCTTTACAGTGACTATCTTATCTCTAACTCAGGTATTTATAAGCACCTTGGTATCTAAGCACACAGAATAAATTAAATGAGTGTTTGCTCTCTCCCCATTCCCTGGGGATCTATATTATTTCTTTATGTTTTTTGGGGAGTGTACAGGGCATTTAGCATTTGCAGCATTTTGCATTTTTGATATATGTGGCATCAAATTTAGACTATTACCATTGTGAACCTCTTAATATACAGTATAGCAGTATTAAATTATTGTAAATGAGAAGGGAATTGGGGAGTGCAAATAAAATAGACTTAACTGTGTCCATAAGTCCAGCTATGCTAAACTCTTTTTCTTTTGTCCTATATAAAACCTTCTTCTGTGGCATCAATTGAAGTACTGGTACTGTACTCAAGGCTTCAGAGATTTGGGTTTATACCAAGAAATCTAAGCTCTGGAACCCTCAGGGACATGATACTTGAAATGATAGATGACCTGATAAGAAAAGATTTATATTTTATTATGCCATTGCCCACATTTTTGGTCCAACATTGTAATCATTAATCCACTGACTGATGGAGGAACAGCTGGAATTTTAAAAAATCTCCAACCAATCAGAAGCATTCCATTATTTGAATATCAGAGCTTATTTGAAGGTAAAAAAATTAACTAATAACTAAAGGAGGATCATGTAAATCTGATCTAAATTAATTTTTAAAATGTGCTTCCAAATGACTCAGAAAACAAGAGGTTCTTTGGAAGCCTGGTCTAACAGAGGAAAATGAATAAAATCATTGCAAAAAATTTATCTTATTCCTCCTATAACCTTGACACCCACTCTAGATTATTTATGTCACTATCCTTGGTGCTGAGGCCAGATTACAGAGAAGGATCTTGAATTAAAAGTGCCATCTGCAAACTAGAATGTATTTATATTGTAGCTCTGACAAACGGTACAGAATGAGTCAAATATTTTTGATATTCTGATTCTAGGAGTTAATGCGGAAATGATTAGTCCCAAGGATTCTATCTAACATTTGTTGTAACTGTGATACTTTACAATTGACAAAGGTATTTTCAGTTTGGTTTTGTGTTGTTATTTTGTCTCATTGAAGTGAGGCAAACAACCTTTCCTTTAACCTCACTGCTAGGTTAGCTTTAAGTGGTAAAAGATTGTGAATATTGCAAAGCTGTCTTCTTCAGCAAGATATTTTTGGAAGCCAGATGATTACTGTATTTTTAAGGGTATTTCCTTTACAACTTCTACTCTATAGAGGTTGGAAAATAGGAATCCTTTCTGAAGGATTTCTGAATTCATTTGAAAGTTTTCAATTGCAACATAGAAGTTAATGTATGCTTTTAATAAAAAAATGATAAAAGATGCTGCAAATTGTTGATCGCCAATAAATCTCACCTGGGACACAATATTACAAGATAAAAAGCAGCATTACCTCCCATTAAAATAAATATATGTAATATATTTAATAAGATATATATTTGGAGAAGGGACTGATGCTATAGGATTGTACAGTGCTAGCACAATGGAGCTATGACTTTGTTGAGGCCTGGAGGCACTGTCATAATATAAATGTTAAATAATAATAAACGAAATCAAGGAAACTTGGGTGTTCAAACCAGGATTAATAAGCGGCACTTGGACAGATGCTTACACATGCACTATTCTATATAATTGGTCATTAAGTAATTAAGTCATAAACAGTCAGTAGACACAGGACAATATAGAGGAGACATATCTTTTCATTTATATGAAGACTGCTATAACCCTGATATCTTTGTATCCTTGTTGAGTATTATTAACTATCAATTTTTCTCTCTCAGTATTGTCACAGTTACAAGGTTAGCTATACCTTTTATCTGCTTCACTTCAGTCTCTCTCAAGTGTATCCTTTCAAGTTACAATGCCTGCACCATCACTCTTCTCAGGGTGGAATGCACAATACTCACTCCCACAGACTGGGTCCCTGGCCTACAACACCTTTGTTTACCAATGTATTTCTTCAGCAAGTCCAGCTGAGTTTGGCACCAGCAAGAGACTTCCCTTCAGGAGCTGTGACCAGTAGGTGATACAGCAACTCAGAGGAACTTCTTCAAAACTAAGGGCTAAAACAACAAACAGCTTACATACATTTGTTTTGCCAAAAGGCTGGGTAGGTATAACTTGTCCCAGAGACTGGGAAAGGCGGGTTAGTCTGCTCCCCAGAAGTCACTTCCTCCTTCTGTCTCTCTTTCAGCCCTGGTCTACACTACGAGTTTAGGTCAAATTTAGCAGTGTTAGATCAATTTAACCCTGCAGCCATCCGCATGACGAAGCCATTTTTGTCGACTTAAAGGGCTCTTAAAATCAATTTCTGTACTCCTCCCCGACAAGGGGATTAGTGCTGAAATCGACCCTGCTTGGTCGAATTTAGGGTAGTGTGGACACAATTCGACGATATTGGCCTCCGGGAGCTATCCCAGAGTGCTCCATTGTGACCGCTGTGGACAGCACTCTCAATTCAGATCCACTGGCCAGTTAGACAGGAAACGCCCCGCGAACTTTTGAATTTCATTTCCTGTTTGGCCAGTGTGGCGAGCTGATCAGCACAGGTGACCATGCAGAGCTCATCAGCACAGGTGACCATGGAGTCCGGGAATTGCAAAAGAGCTCCAGCATGGACCAAATGGGAGGTACTGCATCTGATCGCTGTATGGGGAGACAAATCCGTACTATCCGAACTCCGTTCCAAAAGATGAAATTCTGGAATATTTGAAAAAATCTCCAAGGGCATGAAGGACAGAGGTTATAACAGGGACCCGCAGCAGTGCCACGTGAAACTTAAGGAGCTCAGGCAAGCCTACCAAAGAACCAGAGAGGCACACGGCAGCTCTGGGTCAGAGCCCCAGACATGCCACTTCTATGGTGAGCTGCACGCCATTCTAGGTGGTGCCCCTACAACTACCCCACCCCTGTGCTTCCCTCCTACCCAACCCCTCCTTGGCTACCTTGGCAGTTATCCCCCCATTTGTGTGACGAATTAATAAAGAATGCATGAATTTGAAACAACAATGACTTTATTGCCTCTGCAAGTGGAGATCAAAGGCGGGAGGGCAGAGCAGTTGGCTTACAGGGAAGTAGAGCGAACCAAGGGGCCGGGTTTTCATCAAGGAGAAACAAACAGAACTTCCACACCATAGCCTGGCAAGTCATGAAACTGGTTTTCAAAGCTTCTCTGATGCACAGCGCGCCCTGCTGTGCTCTTCTAACCACCCTGGTGTCTGGCTGCACGTAATCAGCAGCCAGGCGATTTGCCTCAACCTCCCACCCCGCCATAAATGTCTCCTCCTTACTCTCACAGATATTGTGGAGCACACAACAAGCAGTAATAACGATGGGAATATTGGTTTCGCTGTGGTCTAACTTAGTCAGTAAACTGCGCCAGCACGCTTTTAAACATCCAAAGACACATTCTACCACCATTATGCACTTGCTCAGCCTATAGTTGAACTGCTCCTTACTACTGTCCAGGCTTTATGAGCCATGGGAGCAAGGGGTAGGCTGGGGTGGGTGCGACCATGCAGTGCTGCCGACTGGGAGAGCAGCCAGAGGCAGAAGCCTCCAGCTGGCATGATATTCCAGTCAGGACTGAATCTCCATTAGATGTAACTTAAAGAAGAGAATGACCTGAAGTCATTTCCATGTCTGCCCAGCCGCCCCCGACCAACCTAACCGAGGTCGGCCAGGAGCACCCACAGGACGACGACGATGACGGTTAGCAGTCGTATTGCACCGTCTGCTGTCCGCAAGGCAAGGCAAGGGGATGCTGCTGTGTAGCACTGCAGTACTGCGTCTGCCAGCAGCACCCAGGAGACATATGGTGACGGTGAGCTGAGCGGGCTCCATACTTACCGTGGTATGTCATCTGCACGGGTAACCCAGGAAAAAAGGCAAGAAATGATTTTTCGTTGCTTTCACGGAGGGAGGAGGCCTGATGACATGTACCCAGAACCACCTGTAACAATGTTTTTGCCCCATCAGGCATTGGGAGCTCAACCCAGAATTCCAATGAGTGGTGGAGACTGCGGGAACTGTGGGATAGCTACCACAATGCAATGCTCCAAAAGTCGACACTAACCTCGTACTGTGGATGCACACCGCCGACTTAATGCACGTAGTGGGGACACACACAATTGACTGTATCAAATCGATTTCTAAAAAATCGACTTCTATTAAATCAACCTAATTTCATAGACATACCCTCAGCTTCAGAACTGAAGCTCCAAAGTTCATTGTTTCATTCTCTCCATTTAGATTCTCCCTTCCAGAGTTTCCAGCCAGCTTGTTGATCAGAGCATGGTAGGGAGTAAAGGAATCGGTCTCTGTATTGTTTGTTAAGTACTAGTGACTGGGTTATCTGAAGCCATTGACTTTGGTTCCTGCAGACGTGAAAGCCACCTAAATACATCTAAATACACTTCCAAAGTAGATTACGGTAAACTGCACAAAGACACTCTTATAGCTTGTCTACACTTGAAATGCTACGGCAGCACAACTGCATCACTGCAGGTGGACCACTCTAGCACTTCAGTTTGGACACTACCTACAAAAATGTGGAGGGTACTCCCGTTGCCCTAGGTAATCCACCTCCCTGAAAGGCGGTAGCTAGTTTGATGGAAGAATTCTTCTGTTAATCTAGTGCTGTCTACGCTGGGTGTTAGGTTGACTTAACTACGCCCCTTAGAAATGTGAATTTTTCATACTCCTAAGTGGAATAGTTAAGCCGATTTGATTTGCTAGTGTAAACCATACCTTGGTGCAGAATAAGAGCATCCACATGAAAAGCTAGTGTGGAATAACTATTTTGATCTGTTTTCCCATGTAGCCAAGCCCTAAGACTGACTTAATCCCTATTTATTTTTTAGCAAGCAACACAATAACCACACAAACTAATAGCCACAAAAATATTGGAAATTTCTCCCACATTCTTCATAAATATTATATCATCTTGGAGCCTTATTGGCTCAGAGGCATGGATTCAGTTTCTCTACTGGGGCTGTAGTCATTCCTATGAAAAACTCTACTATTTATTCAGTGCTCTGATTCATCAAAAAGAAAACTACAAGAGAAAAGAAAACTAACAAGAGACAGAAAGACACTAAAACTTAAATACATACGGTTTAAAATGTAGTTGATGTTATTCTAAGGGGCCTCCTTATACCCCTTGAATTCTGGAACTTGCTGGGGTTAAGATACTTTCAAAATACTTACAAAAGTTACAAATAAAAAAAGACTTACCAAGTTCTTTCATGTTACCCAATGAGGTGATCTCTGTATCCTGTGGAGAAACCAATAGGAGACAACTTCATCTGGATGTTATCTGATTGGCTACGTTATGGAAGCAGACTGACTGATAGCCAATTGCAACATAAAATAGATGTTCATGCTTTAAGGATGAAGGAGTTAACACTGAGAAGAAAAGCAATTTTTGAGAGGAGTGTCTTGGATTCAGAGTAGTTGTTTGGACCACAGAACCACTGGGTGCTGGCTTAAAGAGGACACAGCTGTTCATCTATCTTTGAACAAGATAGGAACAGTAACATGAACTACAAGCATATTCTAAATAAAGTAGACCGGGAGAAATTATCTTGGGTTTGTGTCCACCCATCATAAGAACATAAGAACAGCCATACTAGCTCAGACAAATGGTCCATCTAGCCCAGTACCTGTCTTCCAACAGTGGCCAATGCCAGGTGCTTCAGAGGGAATGAACAGAACAGGTAATCATCAAGTGATCCATCCCTTGTCATCCTCTCCCAGCTTCTGACAAATGCAGGCTAGGGACACTCACTGCATGGGGTTGCAGCCTGCCCATCCTGGCTACTAGAGAGTGATTGAACTATCCTCCATGAATTTATCTAGTTATTTTTCACCCCTGTTATAGTTTTGGACTTCACAACATCCCACGTCAATGAGCTCAATGGGTTGACTGTGCATTGTCTGAAGAAGTACTTCCTTTTGTTTGTTTTAAACCTGCTGTTTATTAACTTCATTGGGTGACCCCTTGTTTTTGCATTATGTGAAGGAGTAAATAACATTTCCTTATTCACTTTCTGCACACCAGTCAAGATTTTATAGACCTCTATTATATCTCCCCTTAATCATCTCTTTTCCAAGCTAAAAGGTCCCAGTCTTTTTAATCTCTCCTCATATGGAAGTTTTTTCATAACCCTAATCATTTTTGTTGCCGTTCTCTGTACCTTTTCCACTTCCAATATATCTTTTTTGAGATGGGGCAACCAGATCTTCACACAGTATTCCAGATGTGGGCATACCGTGGATTTATTTAGAGGCATTATGATATTTCAGGTCCTCTCAGAGGTCCAGAGAGGCCTGGGTCACTTCCAGCTTTTGAGGATCCTAGCCATACTAAAAATAAAAAATAACAACACATGAAAACAAAATAAGGCACCAGAAAAAGAGTGAGACATAGTTTGGATATTTTTTTATTTAACAAATGCTTTTCTAGCCTTTTTCTGTGCAAATGCACTAATTATTGAGGAAAAATCTAGCTTTCGTGCAATGTCACAGTTGATATTAAGCATGGCGAGCCCATTCAAATGCTCTTGTCCCATAGTTGAACAGTGATAGTTCTTTACCTTCTTCAACACGTTGAAGGTGCATTCATCTGAAGCCACTGATCCAGGCAAATTGACAAATATACGCAACATGTAGCCAACCATATTTGAAATGTTCTGCTGTAAATAAGTAGCTTATCCACACTTGAAATCTTCTACTGTAAACACGTACACAAATGCTAAATGGTACACAAATGCTGAAAAGACTTAAAACGAAGGAATACTAATTAAGAACACAAAATGAAACAGTCAGGCAGGTTATTATCCTTATCACTGAATCAAAACTCAAGCATGCATAACAGGCTGAGCTGAAGACAAAGGGATGACATATATATAGTAAACACAGACACGGATACAGACAGAGGGATAATGTCCAAAAATTTTAAACATGTGTTCTCGTGAAACTCACTCTACAAGATTGTCCTCACAAATTTTCACCTTGAATCTGGGCCTATAGGCTACGAAAGCCTATGATGATGGCCAAGCTACCAAGCTAGGGCTCAACCAACCAGTCAGTCACCTCTTTTAGCTACCATATGAAGATAATAATGAGGAATTCTCACACAAATAATTCCTTAGTCAACTAGACATAAAACGACACAGACACTAAGATGTTACAATTCTCTACCGTTCAACATGCACTTGATCCAGCACCAGCCACTTGTAGTTGTTTGTTTATATAATCAGCTGATCCGAAAGGACACATTCATCATGATCTAATCTTGTGCCATCAGAACCAATATATTTTTATTAATATTTATGAACATTTTTAATTCTTTAATATGATAAAATCTATATCAGTTAACAAAAAAAATTATGTCTTTTACCAAATCACATCTCTTATTTGCTTAAATTTGCAGCTCTAAGTTGAGCGAGTGTGTCACATTTTGGTCCGATAGGGATGCACATAAAAACAAGTTGCAAAACTTATCAAATGCCAAAAAATTAACAAGTGTCTAAATTTGAATCCCCCTTTGAGCTTGAGGCCCAGGCCAAATGGCCGTCCTGTCCTCTGTCCTCCTTCTCCCCCCCGCTCCCCTGCCTCTGATTGGCCCTATGATTTTTGACTGCCGCTGCACATTGAGCGGATGTTTTCTGAGAACTACTCACAATGACTCTGAGATCTCCTTCTTGAGTGGTAACAGCTAATTTAGACCCAATCATTTTATAAGCATAGTTAGGATTATATTTGCCCATGTGCATTGTGATCTCGCCTAATGAAGAATTAAGACATACAAGAAGTCTAAAATTCTTTATGCTACTCAGACAAGGGTAAACCACAAATGTTTGTGTCCTGGGACAACTGTTTGAGAAGTGTCTAGATCAGCTTTTATAAAGGTGTTAACAAACTCAAGGTAACTGGCAATCATTTAACTAAAGCTAAAACAGGATCAAATATCTCTAGTCTATCCATACCCTGAAACACAGAAAACAAAGAATAGGAACAAATGACTAATTTTCACCAAGGCAAAAGGTTAACAATAGAGGTGCCTAAAAGCACTGTACTGTAGCCCAGAGAGCTAGTTTAGCCTTTTATTATACTTAGCAGTAACACAAGGAACTTATAGGTCTGTATCCTGCAAGACCTTAGCTTAGGCAAGTTAATATAAGTATAGCTAAGCAGAGTAGGCCTGAGACCCTTGGCATAGATAAATGTCCTGATAGTTACCCTTAAACTTTGGGGAACTAAGAATAGCTTGCTCAATAGCAGGAATTGGAACATAATGGTACCAGGCAATCGCAGGAATGCTGAAGTGATACTGGGCTTGGATATTTTAGGACAGAATCATTGGCAGATGTCTAACCACAAATTTGCTTGAGCAATAGATGACATATAGGATAATGAGTTAAATGGTATGAATATGTTATCCTATAGGATAAGTGTGCCCCAATATTATTAGGATGAGGAAGTTAGATTTGGACATAGAAGGCTTGGCATCAAAATGTATATTCACAATAGGGCCTGAGCACTATACTAGGCCAAACCATCATATGGAGGGGGGTAGTTTTCCATCATTTGACCTTTCAGCTCTATTGTTATCTACCACCAGTCTCTGGACATTGGGGAACTTGGACCATCAGACTCATTCAATGTGCCAGACTGATTCTTTGTCTCTCACCACCAGATCCTCAAGACAGGGTGTGAGTATACAAGTCACAGAGCATATGCAAGAATGATACCACAGTTATCCCCAATACTACATTATTCCTATCTGTTTATGTGGTTTGGAGCTTTTGTCTCTTTGTTACTTGCTCTAATAAAAATTACCAAGGCTTTGCTTTTCTCTCAGTGTGTGTCCTTGCTATACACCCCGAGGTTCCCGACAAGATATTGAACTTGTCAGTTTTAGTTGTGTGGAGCCTGATTCTGGGACAAGAACCCTATTACTCCCCGTTTATTAATCAGTGTCACTCGGCAATCGATATAATTGTTATTAACCATTAAAAAAGATCAAGCAACACTAGTAAGACAACTCACACAGAAAGGCAAACAATTTAAAATAGTTTAAAATAAATACTTTTTACACAATGTTTTTTCACCTGTGGAACTCATTACCACAGGCTATCATTTTGTTCAAGAGCTCGTTAGTAACATTCAGAATACAATTATTCTTCTTATTTGACATTTATATTACAGAGAAGGCATAAAGGCCTCAGTAAGGACTGGGGGCTCGGTTTTATCAAGACTGGGATTCCTTTATGCTATGTACCGTATAAACATACATGAAAATATTGTGCCAGCCTCAAACAAGAAGTTTATAAGGCTAATAAGAATATCCACAATTACATTATATAGGATAGGGTTAAACAAAAATATTGTAAGGGATGTAAACTGTCTTGATTTAGCACATAAACTAACTATCTGGGGTTAAGAAGGTACTGTCCTTATAGCAGCATTTCCCAAAGTGTGGTGTGCACCCCCATGCAAGGAAACAAAGGATTAACAGGGTGGAAGGTGGGACACTGACAGATCTCTCACTTAGTCTCCAGAGTCTTAGCAAAAATAAGTGATTAGCTTTAAAAAAAAAAACCTTCAGAAAGTGACCTGAGTATAAAGGGTGCAGATATTTCTGCCAGAGTGTGCAGACAGCCTGAAACAATAGCTCTGAGAAGTAACTACCACATTTATTTCACTAAATTGTAACAGATACTAGTGAAGATAGTTAACAATGTTGATATTTAAAGCATCTTCACTGCTCAAAGCATGTAAGAAAGAAAAGTTACTACTGTATTATAAAGATCTACATAGAGCAGGTTTGAAGGGAGGCATAATTTGTAACCTCCCTCCCCTTCATTTTCCTGAAAGGTGGCTCCACTTTCAAAACTGGGAAATGCTACCTTAAATGTAGGTTATTCCATACTTGTATCTTGCACCTTCCTCTGAAACATCTGTACTGGCTTCTATCAAATACATAGCGTACGGGACTGGATAGACCTTGACTCTGACCCAGCATGGCAATGCCTAACAACACTTTTATCATTGGGACATGTAGACTGCTGGTATCAGTGAAAGCAGAAGAGTGAGTATTTATTTAGAGGCATATGCAAGCAAAGTTCAGTGTGATACTACATAGTTCACAGCTGGCTGAGTTTGCTACGACTGCTATTGTTCCTTTACAGAGGATCCTGATGTTGATTGTAAGATATCCAGTCATTTTTCATGTCCATGCCTTTAGCTGTAACTCTTGTGCTATTTCAAATAAAAACTGCGGCATGCTGACCCCCCAGAAATAGAATGTCATTTGCGATGAGAGACTCTGTCATCATATTATTATAAAGTCACAATTTAAAAGAGTTAAAATAGATATGCAACTTTGCCTGCAGTAACATCAGGACAATGCAGTGAATAGAGACAAATATTGCTGTATTTGGGGATGGCATTTTGTCCTTAAATCTGGGGCTCAAATTGGAAGAGTGATGGGGGGAAGTGTAAATGACCTTGTTAAATTGAATTTGTTAGTCAAAATCAATTAATGTGTCTGTTTAAAAGATATAGGCCTCCCATTCAGGAAAGTATTTGTTCAAGTACTTAAGTGTACCCCTATTCAGCAAAGCCCTTAGCATGTGCCTAAACCCATTGAATTGAATGGGATTTAGGCACATTCACAAGTGTTTTGCTGAACAGGGGATACTTTTCTGACGTGGAGACAAGGAGAGGAAAGAGAGGGAAATAATTTCTTCTGTTAAAAGGAAACAAGAAATATAAGATGGAATTTTTGTGACAGCTGAGCTATTTTAGCTTATTGCTGATGATGATCAGTTTCCCTTGCAAGGAAAGGTTTTGTAACTGGTGGCAAGAACTGGGTAACCAAATCTTGAATTTAGACCATCAACTGGGTGTCTAGATGCACAAAAACCTGTGTTATGCACTTAAATGCCCATTTGGGAAGCGAGTCACTCTCTCCTTCTGTCTTGGGCGCTCTTTCACGCCATATATAGGTGGTCACCCACTTTTGAAAATTTGCCTCTGTGTCTTAGTGAAGTTGACAGTGCTTTGTGGAGTCCAAATTTGCTCTACCATATAACTCTGCCTTTAAATCAGGACTGGGTGTCTTTCTAAAAGATATGCTATAGCTCAAACAGAAATTATGCATCAGATGCAGAAATTAATTTAGTGACATCCCATGACCTGAGTAATGCAGAAAGATGGAGTAGATGATCCCTGGACCTTTTTGGCCTTAAAAATCTATGAATCAACATAAGGTTACTTGGTACACAGAATGGTACAGATTTTTTTTAAATAAACCCCATTTCAAAATAATAGTAATAATAGAGTTGAACGAAGCCATATCACAAATGTGTACCTGAAAGTGTCACTGTATTCTTTGAGAGACTTCAAAGAAAGCATTAAAGAAATTAGCATCCTAAAAGTTCTTTTTTATTTCACTTAATGTCAACATTTTCAATAAATGCCATTTGTCTGAGTGCCTTTGTGGAATGTGATTAACATAATTTCCTTCATTTTCTCTAAACTGTGTGTTTACAGGGCTATTTTTGGTAAGATACAATATAATCTGGTTAGGATAAAATGGTATAACTTCTGCATTTTCTATAGTCACTCAATCTTACAAATTTTAAAGACTCTGGCCAAATTATTGATGTAGAAGAAACCTCAACTTTTGGAACATCAGAATTTAATTTTGCAACCTTAAAGCTGCATTAGTGTTATTTATTGTATATTTGCATTTAATATTGGAACAGTTTAAAAATGAGGTGAGGAAATCTGGTGGTTGGAGTCATGAAAATATTTTCAGGCCTCAGAGGCCGCATGACAGAAGGCATGGCCCTTGGTATTTGAACTAATGTAGTCACAGCAGAGTGACAGATAGGACAAACACAGGCCTATCTTGAGACTATTGTATTTAATTCATTAGTCTGGATTGTACCTTGATATGTCACATGCAGTTATGCCAAAACTTTGACAAGGAGTATTAGGGTTTAGGATACATATTTCAGTGGGTCTGACATACCATCTAGTAGAGAGCACTGGCACCTATAGATGTTAGTTATTACATCACCACTTCTCACTCATTCTCAGAAAGAACCAAGACCTCCATCTTTGGACAGAAGTGCCACAAATAGAGCAAGCTGAAAAAAAACTCAGGCCTGGTCTACACTAGGAGGTTATGTCGAATTTAGCAGCGTTAAATCGAATTAACCCAGCACCCGTCCACACAACGAAGCTATTTAGTTCGACAGAGAGGTCTCTTAAATTCGATTTCTGTACTCCTCCCCAACAAGGGGAGTAGCACTAAATTCGACATGGCCGTGTCGAATTAGGGTAGGTGTGGATGGAAATCGACGGTAATAGCTCCGGGAGCTATCCCACAGTGCACCACTCCGTTGACGCTCTGGACAGCAGTCCAAGCTCAGATGCTCTGACCAGCCACACAGGAAAAGCCCCAGGAAAATTTGAATTCCTTTTCCTGTCTGAGTAGTTTGAATCTCATTTCCTGTTTGGACATCGTGGCGAGCTCAGCAGCACTGGCAACGATGCACAGTTCTTCAGCAGAGGTGACCATGCAATCTCAGAATAGAAAGAGGGCCCCAGCATGGACTGATCGGGAAGTCTTGGATCTGATCGCTGTGTGGGGCGATGAGCCCGTGCTTTCGGAGCTGCGATCGAAAAGACGGAATGCAAAGATCTACGAGATCTCAAAAGCCATGACAGAGAGAGGATACAGCAGGGATGCAACACAGTGCCGCATGAAAATCAATTTGCTGAGACAAGGGTACCAGAAAACCAAAGAGTCAAACGGACGCTCCGGATCCCAGCCCCAGACATGCCGTTTCTACGAGGCATGCATTCCATTCTAGGTGCGGCCACCACCACTACCCCACCACTGACCGTGGACTCTGAGGATGAGATATTGTCGACAGCCGCTTCCTCGGAGATGTTAACGGACGGGGAAGATGAGGAAGGTGAGGAGGAGGACGAGGCAGTCGACACCGCTTACAGTGCTGATTTCCCAGACAGCCAGGATCTCTTCATCACCCTCACAGAGATCCCCTACCAACCATCCCCAGGCGTTAACCCAGACCCTGAATCGGGGAAGGATCAGTCGGTAAGTGTTTTAAACATGTAAACATTTATTTTGAACAGAACAGGAATATTAACAATGTGTTTTTGATGATTTGTTTGCCATAGGCGCTTAACGTTTTAGTCCTTGGCAGTGCAACTACTGCAAAAGAATCTAACAATGTCCGTTTATCATGATTAGTTTGCCCTAGGCGCTCTACTTTTTAGTCCTTGCCAGTGCAGCTACTGGAAAAGAAGGTCTATATGTCCAGGGATAGAGCTGAAATCCTCATGGGACATCTCCATGAAGCTCTCCTGGAGGTAATTGGAAAGCCTTTGCATGAGGTTCCTGGGGAGAGTGGCCTTATTGTGTCCTCCGTGGTAGGAAACTTTTCCTCGCCAGGCTATCATCAAGTACTCTGGGATCATTGCTTTGCAGAGCATGGCGGCATACGGCCCTGGTTTTTGCTGGCTTTCACGCAGCATGCGTTCTTTCTCGGTCTCAGAAATTCTCAGCAGAGTGATGTCGCTCATGGAGACCTGCTTAGAATTAGGGGAATGTTACTATTGGGACTGCTTGCCTGTTCCTTTACATAACTGTCACCAGCGGTTTACAGCCACACAGTGGATGCGGTAGAGGGACAGCATACAGGGATCTTTCCCGGGGACAGCCGCGAGGGTGTGGGACAGGGGCAGAGTTCATGCTTGCCGGATTGCTGGCAGCAGGAACTGGCCAACGATAGGAGCATTGCTTTGAACGTGGAAGAAGGGCACTGCTATAATTTAAGTTTTAAGCAGCCAAAAGTCTACGGCTTACCATGTCAGCCTGCTACCCGAATTCCGCTGTCCTGCCCCACTTGTCTGATCTCCACTGCAAGACCCCAGGCACTGAATGCAAAGGCCGAAAATTCAACCTTGTCCTGAGTGCGCATGTGATAGGTGCTGTGCATGGTCTTGTTCACAGAGAAAGACTATGTTCATTATTCACAAAAAATTATCTTTGTGAGGAATTCACTCCCTTTTTCCCATCCCACAGCTGCGAATGTCTCCCGACCTACCCTGGCATCCCCCTCGCAGAGGCTGGCGCAGATTAGGTGGAGAAAGAAAAGGACACGGTTCGACATGTTCTGAGAACTTATGGGCTGCTCCCGAGCCAATGCAGCCCAGCAGACCCAGTGGAGGGAGAACATGTTGCAATACCAGCGATCACACAGCGAACGGGAGGACAGGTGGTGGCAGGAAGACCAGCAGGCGACTCAAACGCTGCTTGGACTAATGAGGGAGCAAACGGACACGATCCAGCGCCTTGTAGATGTTCTGCAGGACCAGAGGCAGGAGGATAGAGCCCCGCTGCAGTCTATCTTTAACCACCCTCCCCCGCCACAAACTCACCCAAAGTCCCAAGAAGGAGGGGCGGCAGGGGCTGTGAAAACTGTCACTCCACCCCTGCAGACTGGTCAAGTAGCAGAAGGCTCTCATTCCCCAAAATTTGATAAGTCCTTTCCTTCCCGCCTCACCCAAGCCCCCGTCCCAGTTTCATCCCCTAACTGTGTAGTTGCTAATAAAAGATACGTTTCTGTTAATTACTGTTTCCATCATGTTCTTTTAGTGGAGAGTGTGTTTGAAGGGGGGGGAGGAGGTTGGTAATTGGAGAGGACAGTCACCTTTACCAGGGTGCAGACACGGGGGCAGGTTCAGCAGAAGGTCACACACACATTGCAGTCACTAGGCACCCTGGTCAGTCTGGGAGGTGGTTTTCATGTTCTGTGTGGGGGGACTATGTGACTTTCTGGCAGGGGAGGGCGGATAGAGACCTTACGCAGTGGTCCTTATCCTGGATCACAGAGCCACGCAGCAGGGGATCTGTAACCGTCCTCCCCTGCCACAAAGTCACATAGCTCCCACACACAGAGTCCCGAAAAGGAGGGGTGGCAGGCGCCGTTGAAACAACCAGTCCACCACTGCAGACCGCTCTAGGAGCAGGAGCCTGTCATTCCTCGAGTTTAGAAGCATTCTTTCCATCACTACGCCCACTCCCCACCACAGTCTGTGTACTAGTTTCAACACTTTACCGCAAAATCCATAATAAAGAAAATGGTGTTCATTAACAAAGTTCCATTTATTATATTTTTACACGTGTGTTGGAAGGGGGGGCGGGGTGAACGGGGTAGGTAGCTGGAGAGGATAGTCAACAGTAAGTGGGTAAAGAAACGGGGGCAGGTTCAGCTTCTCTTTAAACAACTTAATAGTCACAGTTTACCCTGCTCACTGAGGAACCTAGCTTTCAAAGCCTCCCAGATGTACAGCACGTCCCGCTGAGCTCTTCTAATCGCACGGCTGTCTGGCTGGGTGTAATCAGCAGCCAGGCTATTCGCCTCAACCTCACACCCCACCATAAAGGTCTCCCCCTTGCTCTCACAGAGATTGTGGAGCACACAGCAAGCTGCAATAACAATGGGGATATTGGTTTCGCTGAGATCAGAGCGAGGCAGTAAGCTTCTCCATCTCCCCTTCAGATGTCCAAAAGCACACTCCACCACCATTCTGCACTTGCTCAGACGGTAGTTGAAGAGTTCTTTTTCAGTGTCCAGGGTGCCTGTATAGGGCTTCATGAGCCAGGGCATTAGCGGGTAGGCTGGGTCCCCGAGGATCACTATAGGCATCTCCACATCCCCAACAGTTATTTTGTGGTCCGGGAAGTAAACACCTTCCTGCAGCCGTCTAAAGAGACCAGAGTTCCTGAAAACACAAGCGTCATGAACCTTGCCCAGCCATCCTACGTTGATGTTTGTAAAATGTCCCCTATGGTCCACCAGTGCTTGCAGCACCATTGAAAAGTAGCCCTTTTGGTTAATGTACTGGCTGGCCTGGTGGTCCGGTCCCAGGATAGGGATGTGAGTTCCACCTATAGCCCCACCGCAGTTTGGGAATCCCATCGCGGCGAAGCCATCTATGATGACCTGGACGTTTCCAAGGGTCACTACCTTTGAAAGCAGTAGCTCAACGATTGCGTTGGCTACTTGCAACTCAGCAACCCCCATGGTAGATTTGCTGACGCCAAAGTGATTCACGACTGACCGGTAGCTGTCTGGCGTTGCAAGCTTCCAGAGGGCTATGACCACTCGCTTCTGGACAGTCAGGGCTGCTCGCATCCGGGTGTCCTTGCGCTGCAGGGCAGGGGACAGCAACTCACAAAGTTCCAGGAAAGTTCCCTTCCGCATACGAAAGTTTCGCAGCCATTGTGATTCATCCCAGACCTGCAGCACTATGCGGTCCCACCAGTCCATGCTTGTTTCCTGGGCCCAGAATCACCGTTCCACAGCATCAACATGACCCATTGCCATCATGATGTTCACGGCGCGGGAACCCATGCTTTGTGAGAGGTCTGTGCCACTCTCAGACTTCATGTCCTCCCCGCGCTGCCGTAGCCTCCTCGCCCGATTTCTCAGCATCTGCCTCTGGAAAAGGTGGATGATAAAGTGCGAGGTCTTGACAACGGCCATAACTGCAGCAATGGTCGCAGCGGGCTCCATGCTTGCAGTGCTGTGGCGTCCACACTGTCACTCACCAGAAAAGTGCGCGAACTGATTGCCCGCCGGCGCTTTCAGGAAGGGAAGGCGGGAGTGACGGTTGGATGACGACAGTTACCAAAACCACCCTCGACACGTTTTTTCCCCCAGCAGGCATTGGGGGCTCGACCCAGAATTCCAATGGGCAGCAGGGACTGCGGGAACTGTCGGATAGCTGCCCACAGTGCACCGCTTCCAATGTCGATGCTTGCCCCATTAGTGTGGACTCACAAAGTCGAATTACTGTCCTTAGTGTGGATACACACGTTCAACTTTGTAATATCGATTCCACATATTCAATTTAAGTACAATCGAACTACTCTCATAGTGTAGACATACCCTCAATTTCTATCTTGCAGGAAATTCTTAGATTTTGAAATTTGATTTCATCCTAAATCAGGATGAAAAGTAGAAATTTCAGAATTTTTACAAAAACAGATATTCGGTAATGGTTTGTTTGTTTTTGGATAAATTTGAAATGTTTTGCTTGCCTTTATGATTTTGACTTTTATATTATGTCATAAATTACAATAAAATCAAAATGATAATGTCAAAATGAAATGAATAAAGTCCAAACAAAATGTTTCAACCTTATTAAAACATTTCAATAATTTTCCACAAAATTTCCAGCTAAATAGATATATGCCCCCAAAAGAAGTTGAATCAGCATTTTCTGATGGAATACTGTTCCGTAGAAAAATTTCGACCAGCTCTAGTCAAAACTTTAATTTACCTTAATAGACAGCTTGTGATCTCTTAGATGGAATGGCAGAATTATTCCCTAGACATTTAGGGCAGGTCCACACTAACCCCCCACTTCGAACTAAGATACGCAACTTCAGCTACATTATTCACGTAGCTGAAGTCGAACTATCTTAGTTCGAACTTACTGCGGGTCCACAAATGGCAGGCAGGCTCCCCCGTCAACTCCGCGTACTCCTCTCGCTGAGCAGCAGTACCGGCATCGACGGTGAGCACTTCCAGGATCGATCTGGGATTGATTTATCGCGTCTAGATAAGACCTGATAAATCGATCCAAGAAGATCGATTGCTTACCTTGTATACTTATACAGGTAAGTATAGACGTACTGTCAGATGAACAAGCACCTGAGTGATAGTTGTGTTAAAGCCAGTGTAACTGTCTCTGACTTCTTTCTTCCATGTCTGACAAATAACTAACATCCTAAACAGTTATTTCCTGAAATTTTTACACCAATAGCTAGTGCCAAACTAAGCACTGGAATCTCCTTGCTGTTGAAATTCTCTCTGAAAAAATCATAAAGGAACAAAAGCCACCTTTTTCTTTTATACCAATAGGAACAGATGACTCCCATTATGTAGATCTGACTACAGTTTATTAAACATTCCAAGAGAATAAATATGGCAGGGGATTGTATTTGTATGCAATGCTTTCACCAGGGACATCATTCATAGAAGGTTTAAATTCAATTTTCTTCAGTCTCCCAGCTGTGGAAAGCTGTTGCAAAGAGGATTTCTGTCTTCCATTGTTGAGTTACCCTTTTTAAGTACAAAAAAAAAAATCACCTCCTACAACATTTCATTTTTACTATGCAGCACTGAATAAATTGCCCCACTGTGATAGCCAGCTTCTGAAAGCAGTGTATGAGATGAGATGCTGAAGTACCCTTTGCAAATCCATAGCAAGTCATTGCTAATTCTATCAGTGATTTTGGAATGCTACACACATGGCCTTAGCCCACACTCACAAGGTCTAGAATTCAGGTCTCTCTTTATGAAGACACAAGATTCAGTTTAGCACAGACAAATGTAGCATGCATATTTTTGTTATCTCATGCTATATTCACACATTTGTAAGGATCTGACAGTAGCAGCACAGAAGGGCTATCAGGCATCTGGCTTCTCCACAGTCTATCAACAAACTATAGCTGACACTGGCTGGGGCAGTACAGAGGTAGGAATTAAAAACTTTGTCTTGTTAAATCTTCCCCTTGCCATAGAAGTAGATCAAGATTCAGCAGAAGTTGGGAGGGAAGCAGTGGTTACAAACTGATTATTTGCTCCATTATCTTTCTGGGTTCTGAAGTTAAGATGACTAATCTATTATTTCTTGGATTATCCTTATTCCTCTTTTTATAGATAGATATTATATTTAATGTCCTCCATAAGTTCTCAGAGAAAATTGCTAATGGCTCAGAGATCTCCTAAGCAAATTCCTTAAAGTATTCTAGAATGTATTCCATCAGGCCCTGCCAACTTGCAGACATCTAACTTGTCTAAGGCAGGTCTACACTATGCAATTACCTCAGTATAACTATGTCACTCAGAGGTTGAAAAATCTACACACTTGAGCAACATAGTTATACTGACCTATGCACCAGTGTAGACAGAGAGCTTCTCCCACCAACATAGCTACCATCCCTTGCAGAGGTGGACTAACTATGCTGACAGGAGAGCTCTCTCTCATCAGCATAGAGCAGTGGTGGGCAACCTGCAGCCTGTGGGCTGCATGTGGCCCATCAGGGTAATCTGCTGGCGGGCCATGAGACAGTTTGTTTACGTTGACTATCTGCAGGCACAGCTGCCCGCAGCTCCCAGTGGCCCTGGTTCGCCATTCCCAGCCAATGGGAGCTGTGGGAAGCGTGCACACAGATGTGCTGGCCACCGTTCCTGCAGATAGTCAATGTAAACAAACTGTCTTGCAGCCCACCAGTGGATCACCCTGACGGGCCGTGTGCAACCACATGTTGCCAACCGCTGGCATAGAACAGCTCTTCATTACAGCTCTACAGCAGCACAGCTGCATCCGTACACCTGCGCCAATGCAGTGTTTTAAGTGTAGACCTGCCATAAGTAATTCTTAACTTTTTCTTTTCCTATTTTAACCTCAGACCCTACCCCATTTACATTGTTATTCGCTATGTTAGTCATCCAATCACTGGTAACTTTTTTGGTAAAAACTGAAACAAAAACGCATTTAACATCTATTGTCTTTTCCTCCTCATTGAATAATGGGCCAACCCTATCCTTGATCTCTTGCTTCTCATGTATTTGTAAAATGTTTTCTTGTTACCCTTTATGTCCCTAGCTATTTTAATCTCATTTTTTGGCTTGGCCTTTCTAATTTTGTCTCTACATGCTTGTGTTGTTTTATTTATATTCATCCTTCACAATTTGACCTAGTTTCCACTTTTTGTATGACTCCTTTTTGAGTTTTAGGTAATTGAAGATCTACTGGTTAAGTCAGTGTGGTCTCTTACCATATTACCTGTGTTTTCTAGGCATTGGGATAGTTTCCTCTTGCATCCTTAATAATGTCTCTTTTAAAAACTGCCAACTTCCCTGAACTTTTTTTCCTTAGATTTGCTTCCCAGGGGATCTTACCAATTCTCTGAGTTTCCTAAAGTCTGCCTTCTTAAAGTCCATTGTCTTTATTCTGCTGTTTTCCCTCCCACCATTCCTTACAATCATAAACTTTATCATTTCATGATCACTTTCACTGAAGCTGCCTTCCACCTTCACATTCAAAACCAGTTCCTTACTGTTTGTTAGAATCAAATCTAGCCTAGCCTCTCCCCTATTTGCTTTCTCCACCTTCTGTAATAAAAAGCTGTTTTCAATGCATTCCAAGAACTTGTTGGATAATCTGTGCCCTGCTGTGTTATTATTTTCCCCAACAGATGTCTGAGTAATTGAAGTCCCTCATCACCACCAAATCCTGTGTTTTGGATGATTGAATTAGTCATTTTAAAAAAGCCTCATCCACCTCTTCTTCGTGGTTAGGTGGTCTATAGTAGATACCTACCATGACATCATCCTTGTTTTTAGCCCATTTATCTTTACCCAGAGACTTTCAACAGGTCTGCCTTCCTCTTCTGTCTCAATCTCAGTGCAAGTGTCCTGATATACAAGACAACACTTCATCTCTTTTTCCCCTGCTTGTTGTTCCTGAACAAGCTGTATGCTTCTATATTAATATTCCAGTCATGTAAATTATCCCATAAAGATTGTGTGATGCCAATTACATTATAATTGTGATTATTCAATAGTATTTCTATTTCTTCCTATTTAGTCCCCATATTTCTCGCATTAGTACACAGAAATCTACATTCCCTCTTGTCTCTCCTTGTCCCTGCTATAATTGCCCATTCCCCCCTCCTCCCCAGATTCCAGCCTTTCACCCAGGTTCCATGTTTTGGACTGCTTCTCCATGTGGGCACCAATAATAATGCCAAGAATGACCTTGAGCGGATCACTGCAGACTATGTGGCTCTGGGAAGAAAGATAAAGGAGTTTGAGGCACAAGTGGTGTTCTCGTCCATCCTCCCTCTGGAAGGAAAAGGCTCGGGTAGAGACCGTCGAATTGTGGAAGTCAACGAATGGCTACACAGGTGGTGTCGGAGAGAAGGCTTTGAATTCTTTGACAATGCGATGGTGTTCCAAGAAGGAGGAGTGCTAGGCAGAGACGGGCTCCACCTAACGAAGAGAGGGAAGAGCATCTTTGTAAGCAGGAGGCTAACCTAGTGAGGATGGCTTCAAACTAGGTTCACCGGGGGAAGGAGACCAAAGCCCTGAGGTAAGTGGGGAAGTGGGATACCAGGAGGAAGCATGAGCAGGCGAGCGCAAGAGGGGAGGACAAGGGTGATGTTGTGGTGGGAGTCTGCTATAGACCACCAGACTAGGGGGATGAGGTGGACAAGGCTTTCTTCCGGCAACTAACAGAAGTTACTAGATCACAGGCCCTGGTTCTCATGGGAGACTTCAATCACCCTGATATCTGCTGGGAGAGCAATACAGCGGTGCACAGACAATTTGGGAAGTTTTTGGAAAGTGGAGGGGGCAATTTCCTGGTGCTGGAGGAACCAATGAGGGGCAGAGCTCTTCTTGACCTGCTGATCACAAACAAGGAAGAATTAGTAGGGGAAGCAAAAGTGGATGAGAACCTGAGAGGCAGTGACCATGAGATGGTCGAGTTCAGGAGCCTGACACAAGGAAGAAAGAAGAGGAGCAGAATATGGACCCTGGACTTCAGAAAAGCAGACTTTGTCTCCCTCAGGGAACTGATGGGCAGGATCCCCTGGGAGAATAACATGAGGGGCAAAGGAGTCCAAGAGAGCTGGCTGTATTTTAAAGAATCCTTTTGAGGTTGCAGGAACAAACCATTCCGATGTATAGAAAGAATCTTAGATATGGCAGGCGACCAGCTTGCCTTAACAGTGAAATCAACACAAAAAAGACGCTTACAAGAAGTAGAAGATTGGACAAATGACCCGGGAGGAGTATAAACATATTGTTCAGGCATAGAGGAGTGAAATCAGGAAGGCCAAATCACACTTGGAGTTGCAGCTAGCAAGAGATGTTAAGAGTAACAATAAGGGTTTCTTCAGGTATGTTAGCAACAAGAAGAAAGTCAATAAAAGTGTGGGCCCCTTACTGAATGAGGGAGGCAACCTAGTGACAGAGGATGTGGAAAAAGCTAACATACTCAATGCTTTTTTTTCCCCTCTGTCTTCACGAACAAGGTCAGCTCCCAGACTACTGCATTGGGCGGCACAGTATGGGGAGGAGGTGAACAGCCCTCTGTGAAGAAAGAAGTGGTTCAGGACTATTTAGAAAAGCTGGATGAGCACATGGACCAGTCCAGGGGGCCGGATGCGCTGCATCCGAGGGTGCTAAAGGAGTTGGTGGATGTGATTGCAGAGCCATTGGCCATTATCTTTGAAAACTC